>NC_069504.1:869828155-870083155 GCF_027579735.1 Bombina bombina
AGTGCTTGCGAAGTCAAGAATCTACAATTCATGCAGGAATGGAAAGACCACAATGTTTACAGGGAGAGTAAACACCCTTTCCATACACTTTTCCCTTGAAGCACACCACACTTCTGAAATCCATCTAGCATTTGATATAACCCAACTTCCAATCCAGTTCAGCTCAGCTAATCTAGTGTCAAGCAGGAGGCACAGAAAACAAGCAAGCAGCGCAAACCTTACACATGAGAAAAACATCTCTGCACTCCTAAACCGTCTCCGCAGGGAAAAAGGTAGCACACTGCAGCTGAACAGGACAGGCACTCAAAAGCTATCAGGAGTAAATGTATGTAAACGGGGATTGTTGTATCATATGCTTACTAAACTATTACAGCTGCAGCACTTTCCTTCAGGGCGAGAAAATACCCGGCACTGCATCATGTTGGGAGACTAGTCATGGGCACTAGATCTCAGGTGCAATGATTTATGGAGGTACTAGACAGGACAAATATTTGTCTACCTTGCTGGACAAGTATTTCGTTAGGTCACTAGTTAAAAGCCTGACTGCATCTAGCCCTGTGACAGCCTGCCCTGTAATGAGTACAGTGTGCGGGGGGAAATCTCTCTTACCTGAGCAAAAAGCGGTCCGTCACTGAAATAGGAACCTTCTTTCAGTTCCTGCTGTTAGTGACTCTTCTGGAAAAATGCACATGCGCAAATGGGCGTCAACGTCGTGGCCGACACTCATGTCATTTGCTGACAGAATCAGCTTGAAAATGACGTCAAGATAGGAGGAGTTAGGCCACTATTTTTACCTGTGAGCGGCAGTTGGTTATTTTGAAAAAAAAAGGATAATCCCTGAGGGAGAACGATGTGCCACATTACCGTTTTGTAAGTAGCATACTGAATAATGTATATTTGGTGTCTTAACTGTCCCTTTAAGTAAAATGTTTGCCGTTATTGGGCTCTCATACATTTACTTCTGGTCATGTGGATTCTAATACCACCTTTATATTCTAAGTCAGTATCAAAAAGTACCTGACCTGTCCATCTTAACAATAGGTGAGGAGGGGCTAAATTATTGGGATTAGCTATCTGATTAGACGTATATGCATTTTAACTTGTGTGTGTCATTACTATATTAATCTCTGATGAAGAGCCAAGGGCATGAAACCTATAAGAGTGATGTTGAGTGCTGCCTAGCATGTCAATAAAACCAGTGACTATTTGTTGAGCTGCTCCCACTTCTTTATTTGCTGTTATATGGATTTGTAATACTAGATTGGGCGCTAATAATATAGTGATAGCTATATTGATAGCTCAACCCGACTAGCGTAAAAATGAAAATCCTAGCAGAGTTTTCGCTACAGTGAAAACACAAAATACCGCTCCACTTGTAATCTAGCCCTATATTTGTATGTCTTTTTTTTAAAAATCAATGGCAAAAGAAAGTTTCCTTTCTCCTTCTCAGTTTCTTGATTTGATTACCAACATAATGGAAATTTTAAACTTAAAGAGACAGTATACACCAATTTTCATAAAACTGCAATAGACACTACTATAATGAAGAATATGCACAGATACTGGTCTAAAAATCCAGTATAAAACCTTTTTAAAAACTTACTCAGAAGCTCCCAGTTTAGCATTGTTGATTAGATAGTCTGGGACACCAACTGAAAGGGGCTGGGTAAACAAAAAGAGCATACACTCCCCTCCTCCCCCCTTCACTGCATATGAAAAGACAGATAGCATAAACAGTATGTAAACGCGTGTATACATCTGGAACTGTGGGGCTTGGTTAGAAGTCTGAAAATCAGCACAATGTTCTAAAAAAAAGCAAAACTATAAATTTTTATAAAAACACTACCAGATGGGCTATATAAATGGATCATCTACAAAACATTTATGCAAAGAAAAATCTAGTGTACAATGTTTCTTTAAACACCTTGACCAGAGTCCCTTTGTTTAATGTTTTTTGTATTCTCTATTTGATATATTTTTTTACAATAAATTCATTTTTTCATCCAGGGAGACCTGAAATTACTCCATGATTCTTCTGAAAACAATGGAATAATTTAACCTAATTATAATTATTTCTCTGGGGAACCTTTTGCCACCAAGAGAATACACAAAGGTTCATACTCCATTTATTGGTCATGCATAAAAAGCATTGTGACAAAACAGAGCAATAAGGGAAGGCTCGTCATTTTAAAGTGTGGAAATAAACAGCAGAGGAATCAATTTCCCTTTTGGTTTTCATTAGCCACATTTTTAAGATGTCCCTTATGGAGCTGTGGTGTGACAATGTTTTTAGTGCCTCGTATACATAATTTTTTTTTTATCTTTCTTGTATGTAAAATGATAAAAGGAGAGAGCAATCGTTAGAAAGAGAAACGTGGCTATGAGGCTATAAGAAAGGTATATGAAGTAACTAAAGAATTACTATATGGCAAAGTTTGCATGAATAATAGAAATAGCAATAGATATAACAAGTAAATGATAGGCTAAAGTTTATTACAAATCACAAATATGCTTTTTCTATGAGACATTTAGTTAAGAGCTGAACTCAAAGACTACACAATCTGCATTTAGTGAAATAATGATATATTTATATGGTTTGTAAAGAATTGTATACTCTTTATTGATGGATGCTACTAAAATACAATGTAGACTTTAAAGTAATGGCTTTAAAACTCAAGTTTGTGATTTAATTGTTTAAGACTATGTAGCTTTATTTTATTAGTATTAATATTAAGTATTATAATGAATATTAAAGCTTTTTGACAATTAATTTTATTTAAAGATACATTCTATTCAAAATAAAAATGGCTATTTTTCCAACAGCATTCTATTTTAAATGTTTGCTGTATAATGTTATTGAATAAAATAGCTCCCTCTATTTGTATTTTAGTCCGAGACTGGCACATATTGAGTATTGCACTGATTTTGAGGCATATGTTGAAAGTATATAATTAATGCATAAACACATTACTCTCAATGAGTGTAACAATATGCATAAGGGATATGTTTTGTATTAAGGGTACAGTCAAGTCCAAAAAAATACTTTTATGATTTATATAAAAAAAATTACTTCTCTAATTGTTCTCTTGGTATTCTTAGTTGAAAGCTAAACCTAGGAGGTTCATTTGGTAATTTCTTAGACCTGAAGACTGCCTCTTTCTTAGACTTGAAGACTGCCTCTAATCTGAATGCATTTTGACCACTAGAGGGCATTAGTTCATGTGTTTCATATAGATAACATTGAGCTAATGAACGTGAAGTTACCCTGGAGTGAGCACTGATTGGCTAAAATGCAAGTCTGTCAAAAGAACTGAAATAAGGGGGCAGTCTGCAGAAGCTTAGATACAAGGTAATTACAGAGGTAAAAAGTGTATTTCTATAACAGTGTTGGTTGTGCAGAGCTGGGGAATGGGTAATAAAGGGATTATCTTTCTTTTTAAAGAACAAAAATTCTGATGTTGACTGTTCCTTTACAAATACACATAAACATACTTGTTTTAAAAATACATTGCAATATTTTTCTTAAAACCTATATGCTATGGTCAAATAGTTACCTTTATATTAAAAAATATTCTATGTTTGTGTATTTAATCTGACATATGTAAACACCTAACAAATTATTAATAAAAGGACAATTCATAATGATAAACAGACTAAGATATAAATACTTAAATTGGATTACTTTAATTATTCAAACCAAAAGGGTTCCATCCTATATCATAAGTGCACATATTTATAAATAGCATTTGGGGTGGTTTGCTTAACATTTAATATGTCTTTCAGTAATCATTTTGCATTATAGGACTAGATTCATTATTTTGGGGGAGGCACATATTAAAATCTGAGAATGCTTGAGAAAAATCAAACAGCTGTGACTGAATTCTTGCTCCTTGGATTCCAGAGGTTGGGCTCTTTTAAAGTCGTCTTTCTTCTACTAATACTCATTGTATATGTTATGACAATAACTTTAAACACAATTATCATAATATTGGTCTCTACAAGACAACAACTGCACCTTCCCATGTATTTCTTTCTCAAACAACTGTCATCTGTGGAAATTATTCTGGTTACTATTATTGTACCTAACATGCTACATGTTATTTGGTTAGATGGAGCCCTGATTTCTGTCAAAGGTTGTATCACTCAAAGTTACTTATTTGTTGCTGTAGGAAGCACAGAGTGCTTCCTCCTTACAGTAATGTCCTATGATCGCTATGTTGCCATTTGCAATCCTTTGCTTTATCACTCCATCATGGACCTTAAGCTACAGTATCGTCTGGTTATTTGTTGTTGGATGCTGGGTTTTCTTCTAACCATGATCACCCTTGTTTTTATGTGTAATCTTCAGTTCTGTGAACACACCATTATTGACCATTTCTTCTGTGATCTTGCACCTATTTTAGAGCTTTCATGTTCTGATACTCTTGGGTTTCAAATTGAAATAGTAGTGCTCTCCATCCCTATAATTATAGTGCCTTTTAGTTTAATTACAATAAGCTATATTTGTATTTTTATAACTATCTTTGGGATTTCCACAGCCATCAAGAGAAAGAAAGCATTCTCCACCTGTAGTTCCCATGTGACTGTTGTGTGTATTTTTTTTGGGACACTAATAGCCACCTACTTGGTTCCAAGTAAGGGACATGCACTGACTGTAAACAAAGTAATAGCACTGACATACACTATGATTACTCCATTATTCAATCCAATAATATACAGTCTTCGAAATCAAGAGATGAGAATCGTCATGGGAAAAACTTTTGGATGTAGAAGAAAATAATCAACACGTGTTGACTTAAATGAACTTGCCTTTAGTGAGTATCATATATATATATATATATATATATATATATATATATATATATATATATATATATATATATATATATATATATATATATATATATATATATATATATATATATATATACAAAAAAAGAGAAGTGCTCAACAATTAACAAACAACCTCTTAGTGGTTTGTTCAATGGTTAGTTTTTGGGGGGTGCATATTTCATTTTTTTTTGTTAATTTAGCACTGAAACTATGAATGATTTATTTAAAATGATTAAAGGGACAGTCTAGTATAAATTAACCTTTCATTATTCAGATAGGAATTTTAATCAACTTTCCAATTTACTTTTATCATCAAATGTGCTTTTTTTTCTTGGTATTCTTAGTTTAAACTAAACATAGGTAGGCTCATATGCTAATTGCTAAGCCTTTGAGGGCTGCCCCTTATCACATGCTTTTTAAATCTCTTTTCAACACAAAGAGGCAGAAAGTACACGTGGGCCATATAGATAACACTGTGTTCAGGCACAGGGAGTTATTTAAGATGGGAATGGGTAATAAAGGGATTATCTATCTTTTAAAACAATAACAATTCTATGGTAGACTGTCCCTTTAAATTATTGCCTTAGATTCCTAAGTATTATTTTAGGATCACTATAACTTTGATGACTAGAAATTTTCCATTTTATTTTTTGTTGTTTTCCCATTTTATATCAGTTGTTTAACCACATTCAGGCCTATATTACAAATGGAGCTTTAATCTGCACAAGAAATGTAACAAAAATACTGTGAGCACCTGAGCACTTGTATTACAAGTTAAAAGTAACGTTTTTTAAGTTGGCCACAAATAATATTGTTCAAACACAAATTATCAGATTTACAATTAAAACATTTTTTGAGTTTCCAGAAACTGACAAGTTTATGTTAAACATGCAGTACAGGTGTTTGGATTGATACATTTGTAGAGTGTGAAATGACAATTTACATGTGTGAAATTAACCTTTTAAATTTCAAATTAACTGCAAAATTTGTAAGTTAAAGGGACAGTCAACCATAGAATTGTTATTGTTTTAAAAGATAGATAATCCCTTTATTACTCATTCCCCAGTTTTGCATAACCAACACAGTTATATTAATGTACTTTTTACCTCTGTGATTACCTTGTATCTAGGAACCTTCTTCCAGCCCCCTGATCACATGACTGTGACTGTTTATTATCTATTGTCTTAAATTTAGCATTGCTTTGTGCTAGATCTTAAAGGGACATTATACACTCATTTTTTCTTTGCATAAATGTTTTGTAGATAATCTATTTATATAGCCCATAAAGATTTTTTTTTTAATTAATGTATAGTTTTGCTTATTTTTAAATAACATTGCTCTGATTTTCAGACTCCTAACCAAGCCCCAAAGTTTTATGTGAATACGCTCGACTACCTACTCCAGCTTGCTCCTGTTTGTGTAAAGGGTCTTTTCATATGCAAAAGAAGGGGGAGGGGGGGAGTGTCTTATTTGCCACTTGCAGTGGGCTTTCCAGCTACCTTTTCAACAGAGCCAAAGTGACAGCTTCTAAGTAAGTTTTTAAACAGTTTTATACTGTATTTTTATATCAGCATCTGTGCATCTTATTCTTTATAGTAGTGTCTATTACATGCAGTTATATGAAAATGAGTGTATACTGTCCCTTTAAATAACCCCCTGTGCCTGAGCACAGTGTTATCTATATAGCCCACGTGTACTTTCTGTCTCTTTGTGTTGAAAAGAGATTTAAAAAGCATGTGATAAGAGGCAGCCCTCAAAGGCTTAGAAATTAGCATATGAGCCTACCTATGTTTAGTTTAAACTAAGAATACCAAGAGAAAAAAGCAAATTTGATGATAAAAGTAAATTGGGAAGTCGATTAAAATTAAAAGTCCTATCTGAATAATGAAAGTTTAATTTATACTTGACTGTCCCTTTAATTATTAACAATTTGAGTTGAGGCATTATGAGTTCACAAGTGTAGGATGTCATATATATAAATTATACTGTCAAATTGCTTATTAAGGGCCAGATTACGATAAGTGCTTTATCACAAGTGTTTGCGCTTGTAGAGCTTGTTGCTTGTATTACGAGTTGAAAGTAAATGCGATCGCTTGAGCACAATCACAATTTATACTAGAATGATTACCGCAACTTCAGAGCTCTGGTTAGCTGTTTTGCAAAACTAAAAAGTGCACATAAAACATCAAAAATACATTACAAGGTATAGTATAGTATAATAACACCATCTAATAAAAATTATTTAAAAAAAATATTGCACACAAACATTATAAGGGCTCAAAGATATACGATCTCAAGTGTTAGAAAAAGGCAGGCAAAGGGCTTTAACATAGAGATACTTACATATACATGTCTAAAGATATATACAGTATGTATGTGTGTATGTACATATATATATATATGTATACATATGTATTTATAAGTGTATGTATTTACAGACATACAGTATATGCACATACTGTATAAACACATTAATATATATGTAGACATATATATATATATATATATATATATATATATATATATATATATATATATATGCATTGAATCCCTTGCAGTTAAACATATTCGTTTTTAATTAAAGTTTTAACTATGTATTTACTGTAAATATTTCACATTCAAATGTTCTGTACATAGCAAAATATGTTCTTAGTATTTTTAAATTGATATTCCTTTAAAATATCTGTATATATCTATACATACATATATTTATATATATATATATATATATATATATATATATATATATATATATATAAACGTCTAGATTTAGAGTTCTGCGTTAGGGTTAAAAAGCAGCGTTAAGGGGTCCTAATGCTGCTTTTTAACGCCCGCTGGTATTTAGAGTCAGACAGGAAAGGGTCTACCGCTCACTTTGTTTCCACGACTCTAGGCTACCTCAGATCCCCTTACGTCAATTGCGTATCCTATCTTTTCTATGGGATTTGCCTAACGCGAGTCTTGGAAGAAATGAGCGGTAGAGCCTCTACCGACAAGACTCCTACCGTCAAAAAAAGTCAGTAGTTAAGAATTTTATGGGCTAACGCGGGAACATAAACACTAACACGCATAAACTACCTATGAACCCCTAAACCGAGGCCCCCCCCACATCGCAAACCCTATAATAATTTTTTTTAACCCCTAATCTGCTGCTTTGGACACCGCCGCAACCTACATTATACCTATGAACCCCTAATCTGCTGCCCCTAACATCACCGACACCTACATTATATTTATTACCCCTAATCTGCCCCCCCCCAATGTCGCCACCACCTACCTACACTTATTAACCCCTAATCTGCCAACCGGACCTCGCCGCCACTATAATAAATGTATTAACCCCTAAACCGCTGCACTCCCGCCTAGCAAACACTATAATAAATTGTATTAACCCCTAATCTGCCCTCCATAACATCGCCGCCACCTACCTACAATTTATAACCCCTAATCTTCTGCCCCCAAAGTCGCCGCTACTATAATAAAGTTATTAACCCCTAAACCTAAGTCTAACACTAACCTTAACACCCCCCTAACTTAAATATAATTTAAATTAAACAAACTAAATTTAGTATCATTAACTATTTAATAGCTACCTATTTAAAATAATTACAAAATTACCTGTAAAATAAATCCTAACCTAAGTTACAAATACACCTAACACTACACTATAAATAAATTAATTAAATAAATTACCTACAATTAGCTAAACTAAAATACAATTAAATAAACTAAACTATAGTACACAAACCCCCCCACTAAATTACAAAAAATAAAAAAATATTAGAAGTTTAAACTAATTACACCTAATCTAAGCCCCCTAATAAAATAAGAAAGCCCCCAAAAATAATAAAATGCCCTACCATATCCTAAATTACAAAGTAATCAGCTCTTTTACCAGCCCTTAAAAGGGCTTTTTGCGGGACATTGTCCCAAAGTAATCAGCTTTTTTACCTGTAAATAAAAATACAATACCCCCCAACATTACAACCCACCACCCACATACCCCTACTCTAAAACCCACCCGATCCCCCCTTAAAAAAACCTAACACTACCCCCCCTGAAGATCACCCTACCTGGAGCAGTGTTCACCCAGCCGTGCACCGATGGGCCAGAAGTGGACATCCGGAGCGGCAGAAGTCTTCATCCAATCGGGGCAGAAGAGGTCCTCCAAGCGGCAGATGTCTTCATCCAAGTGGCATCTTCAATCTTCAATCAACCGGAGCAGAGCGGAGCCATCTTGAATCCATCCTACGCGGAGCCATCCTCTTCGTACAATGTCCTAAGTCCGAAATGAAGGTTTCTTTAAATGACGTCTTCCAAGATGGCGTCCCTCGAATTCCGATTGGCTGATAGGATCAGCCAATCGGAATTAAGGTAGGAAAAATCTGATTGGCTGATGTAATCAGATTGAAGTTCAATCTGATTGGCTGTTCCGATCAGCCAATAGAATGAGAGGTCAATCCGATTGGCTGATTGGATCAGCCAATCGGATTGAACTTCAATCTGATTGGCTGATTGCATCAGACAATCAGAAAAATACATTACAAGGTATAGTATAGTATAATAACACCATCTAATAAAAATTATTTAAATAAAATATTGCACACACACATTATAAGAGCTCAAAGATATAAGATCTCAAGAGCTTAGAGAGAGAGATAAGAGCTACCTAGTTAAAATAATTACAAAATTACCTGTAAAATAAATCATAACCTAAGTTACAAATACACCTAACACTACACTATAAATAAATTAATTAAATAAATTACCTACAATTAGCTAAACTAAAATACAATTAAATAAACTAAACTATAGTACAAAAAAACCCCCACTAAATTACAAAAAATAAAAAAATATTACAAGAAGTTTAAACTAATTACACCTAATCTAAGCCCCCTAATAAAATAATAAAGCCCCCCAAAATAATAAAATGCCCTACCCTATCCTAAATTACAAAGTAATCAGCTCTTTTACCAGCCCTTAAAAGGGCTTTTTGCGGGGCATTGTCCCAAAGTAATCAGCTCTTTTACCTGTAAATAAAAATACAATACCCCCCCCAACATTACAACCCACCACCCACATACCTCTACTCTAAAACCCACCCGATCCCCCCTTAAAAATCACCCTATCTGGAGCCGTGTTCACCCAGCCGGGAACCGATGGGCCAGAAGTGGACATCCGGAGCGGCAGAAGTCTTCATCCAATCGTTGCAGAAGAGGTCCTCCAAGTGGCAGATGTCTTCATCCAAGTGGCATCTTCAATCTTCAATCAACCGGAGCAGAGCGGAGCCATCTTGAATCCATCCTACGCAGAGCCATCCTCTTTGTACGATGTCCTAAGTCCGAATGAAGGTTTCTTTAAATGACGTCATCCAAGATGGCGTCCCTCGAATTCCTATTGGCTGATAGGATTCTATCAGCCAGTCGGAATTAAGGTAGGAAAAATCGGATTGACCTTGCATTCTATTGGCTGTTCCGATCAGCAAATAGAATGCGAGTTCAATCCGATTGGCTGATTGGATCAGCCAATCGGATTGAACTTCAATCTGATTTTTCCTACCTTAATTCCGATTGGCTGATAGAATCCTATCAGCCAATTGGAATTCGAGGGACGCCATCTTGGATGACGTCATTTAAAGGAACCTTCATTCAGACTTAGGACATCGTACGAAGAGGATGGCTCCACGTAGGATGGATTCAAGATGACTCCGCTCCGATTGATTGAAGATTGAAGATGCCGCTTGGATGAAGACATCTGCCGCTTGGAGGACCTCTTCTGCCCTGATCAGATGAAGACTTCTGCCACTCCGGATGTCCACTTCTGGCCCATCGGTGCCCGGCTGGGTGAACACGGCTCCAGGTAGGGTGATCTTCAGGGGGGGTAGTGTTAGGTTTTTTTTTAAGGGGGGATCGGGTGGGTTTTAGAGTAGGGGTATGTGGGTGGTGGGTTGTAATGTTGGGGGGGTTATTGTATTTTTATTTACAGGTAAAAGAGCTGATTACTTTGGGGCAATGCCCCACAAAAAGCCCTTTTAAGGGCTGGTAAAAGAGCTGATTACTTTGTAATTTAGGATAGGGTAGGGCATTTTATTATTTTGGGGGGCTTTATTATTTTATTAGGGGGCTTAGATTAGGTGTAATTAGTTTAAACTTCTTGTTTTTTAGTTTAGCTAATTGTAGGTAATTTATTTAATTAATTTATTGATAGTGTAGTATTAGGTGTATTTGTAACTTAGGTTACGATTTATTTTACAGGTAATTTTGTAATTATTTTAACTAGGTAGCTATTAAATAGTTATTAACTATTTAATAGCTATTGTACCTGTAAGTTGCCTGTAAAATAAATATAAATCCTAAAATAGCTACAATGTATCTATTAGTTATATTGTAGCTATATTAGGGTTTATTTTAAAGGTAAGTATTTAGTTTCAAATAGGATTAATTTATTTAATGATAGTAAATTTAGTTTGTTTAATTTAAATTATATTTAAGTTAGGGCGGTGTTAGGATTAGTGTTAGAATTAGGTTTAGGGGTTAATAACTTTATTATAGTAGCAGCGACGTTGGGGGCAGGAGATTAGGGGTTAATAATTGTAGGTAGGTGGCGGCGATGTTAGGGAGGGCAGATTAGGGGTTAATACAATTTATTATAGTGTTTGCGAGGCGGGAGTGCCGCAGTTTAGGGGTTAATATATTTATTATAGTGGCGGCGAGGTCTGGTCAGCAGATTGGGGTTAATAAGTGTAGGTAGGTGGCGGCGATGTTGGGGGGCAGATTAGGGGTTAATAAATATAATATAGGTGTCGGTGATGTAAGGGACAGCAGATTAGGGGTTCATAGGGATAATGTAGGTTGCGGCGGTGTCCGGAGCGGCAGATTAGGGGTTAATAATAAAATACAGGTGTCAGCGATAGCGGGGGCGGCAGATTAGGGGTTAATAAGTGTAAGGTTAGGGGTGTTTAGACTCTGGGTTTATATTTGGGTGTTAGGTGTATATTTAGAAAGTGTTTCCCCATAGGAAACAATGGGGCTGCGTTAGGAGGTGAGCGCTGCTTTTTTGCAGGTTTTAGGTTTTTTTTTCCAGCCAGCTCAGCCCCATTGTTTCCTATGGGGATATTGGGCACAAGCACATCTTTCCAGCTTACCGCTACCGTAAGCAACGCTGGTATTGAGGGTTGAAGTGGAGCTAAATTATGCTCAACGCTCCCTTTTCTGAGGCTAACGCAGCCATTCAGACAACTCGTAATACCAGCGATGTCTTAAGGGTGCGCTGGAAAAAAAAGGAGCGTTAGCACCGCGGGTCTTTACCGACAAAACTCTAAATCTAGGCGAAATATAGATGTAAATATATATATATATAAATATATATATATATATATATATTTGTACAAAAAAAACATCATATATATATATTTCTATATAGAAATATGTATTTAAGAAAAGATAGAACATATTCTTGTATGTGTAGAACATTGGAATGTGAAATATTCATATTTGCATGTCAGGTGGTTAGCACAAATGAGAATAGGGTTTTAATTTTTCCCCTTTTTTTATCCATTGACTTTTATGGGGGAATACATGAACGCACACGCAATCTTCTAACTTTGGTTTTTTGAGCTAGTCCGGTTACCACGAGAGCGAAAACAGTTTACTTTCAACTCATAATTCGAGAGCAACCCAACGAGCGCAACAAAGCTTACTTCTAGCGCAATTAACGCTTGAGCGGAATCGTTAATCTGTGCTTAATTTGTAATTTGGCACTATATTTTAACTTAATTTATTGTAAGAAAACATGATTTTAAATTTTGTCAGGTTTTGATAAATAATGAAAATTAATAGTTTAGGATATTAATATCTTGCAGAAGAAAATGGCCGTAACTGTTCCCATTTATAGTAGGGGACTTCTGTAATTTGGTACATTTTCCAGCATTGAAAACTATTGAGTCACTTAAATTATGCAAAACTTTAATTTCTCACTGTGCAGAATGTGATCCTCTGTTCTCCAATATATATTTTTATTTTCTAAAATGCCTTGAAATAGTTTGAAAAAAAAATAACAGGAACGTTTTGTGGTTTATTATGTCTTCTATGAGCTGTCACAACGACCAAACTTTTTAACTTTGGTTAAAAATATAAACAATTTAGCATCCTTTATACTGCAATTATTTTTCAATAACCAAACTCCATCCTTCAGTTACATTATTAAGAGGAGCCAGTCTAGGCTTTAGTTTGCAGACAACAAGGTTAGCCACTGTTGTAAAGTTAGTAAAAATGTCATTATTTTACTGTTGTTATCTGATAAAGCCAATTAGGGACAGATATGTAGCAGGGTTAAAGCCTTGAGAAGTCATCAGTGTGCATTTCAAGGTCTGAGACTTAGAATTTGCTTTACTTACAGAGCAAAATTACATGAAAAGAGGCAAAATAAATAATGAGAACATATTGCAAATTTGTTTAACTATATTTGACTAAACATGTATTTGAAAATCTCAAGGTGTTTACTGTACCTTTAAGACTTGGCTGATATGTTATTCTATGGTAACACAACAGAAATATCTTGTAACTACAAGTTGTGTACTATCACTTTAAATGTACATAAACGTAAAAAAATTTTTTTTAGTATTTTAAAAAAGCAGGTAATGTTAAAGGGACAGTCTACACCAGAATTTGGATTATTTCAAAATATAATCCCTTTTATTACCCATTCCCTAGTTTTGCATAACCAACATAGTTATATTAATACACTTTTTACCTCTGTGATTTCCTTGTATCTAAGCCTCTGCAGACTACCCCCTTATTTCAGTTGTTTGACAGACTTGCATTTTAGCCAATCAGTGCTGACTCCCAGGTAACTTCACGGGCGCGATTACAATGTTATCTATATGGCACACACAAACTAACGCCCTGTAGTTGTGAAAAATTCTCAAAATGCATTCAGATAAGAGGCGGCCTTCAAGGTCTAAGAAATTAGCACATGAGTCTACCTAGGTTTAGATTTTAACTAAGAATAACAAGAGAACAAAGCAAAATTGGTGATAAAAGTAAACTGGAAAGTTGTTTAAAATTACATGCCCTATTCAATTCACTTCTATTATCAAAATTACGTCATTTTTTTATAATACTCTTTTGAAAAGCATACTTAGATAGGCTCAAGAGCAGCAATGCACCACTTTGGAGAAGTATTCTGTTGAAGGCCCATAGGTAATACATGACTGAAATGGGAACATTGGGTAGGGGATTGGGTTAATGTCACTGTGTTACATAGGGTCATTTCAGTTGGGAGCCATGTTATTGGGTTAAATAGGATTAAGGTGGTCTTGTAAAGAGGCAAGGAACAGGAGGCTGAGCTTTCAGGGTTAATTGCTAAAGCTGGAGGTTGCAATTGCATTGTATTGCTCCAAGGGTTTGATGGATAGTACTTTAAAAAGAAGTCATTTTCCAAATGTTGTTATATATTCTTGTGGCCTTCATTCCCAAGCTTAAATTTGATTGTTAACAGGAAACCATATATATATTATTTTTTATACCATCAAATGTTTTTTTTACATGTATTATATTTCTAATTGAAATCTAATGCAATAAATCTAAAAAAAGTCAACAAATAATTTAATGTTATATAGTATTGGCTAGATTACAAGTGGCACACTGTAACACCTACTCTGTACCTTTAAACAGTCTCACGCTCCAAACTCAGCTCTCTGCATCCGCTATTTATAGCACCGCCCCATCATCCAGTCTTTGCTGGATTATTGAAGTTTGACGATAGTCTCCTGCCTTCTCTCTACATTCAGCACTTATGAATTATCTGTGTGGATTCACTGTGAGCTGTATACGGAACCGCTCTCTATCAGCAGCCTACGTCATCAGCTACTGATCGTCGCTCATTTCTCAACGTCCTCACGCTACTCCAGGGCTCTGCTGTAGCGTTCTCATCCTAAACCTCTGATTGCTCTTGGAGGTTTGAGCTACGGATCTCTCCCTACTTGAGCCTGCAAACTTCCTCTGGTTAAGGTTACGGTATTGTACATTATTAATAAACGTACCAGTTTAAAGCTATATTGTGTTGCTCTCTGTCTTTCACTACGATTATTCCATATTCTCTGAGAGCTTTGTTATTCTTAAGCCAATAAGTTTATCTAATTTTTCCACAACTCATTGGACATATATAACATATTTGGCTATAATAATACAGAGTGGTAAACCGGTGAATAGACAACTTGGTTAACCACACTGTTACAAAACTACTATCTGAAGTCTCGTCATAGAGATATTAATTATCTAGTGCTTATTACACACACTAATGATAGCAAGGGGACAATAAGCAGTATTATTAGCGCACAACTTGATATTATTAGTCCATAGTAAAATGCCATTTGCTAAAGTAGGGTTAGCGCACCCGACTTCGCTCAAGCGCAACCTATACTTTCAATGGATATCACACAAGCTAAGTAGGAATCATATTACAAGTTGAATGTTATAGATTGCGAGTAAAAGCCAAAATAGCATTAGAAGCATTAGCGCTGCCTGAGATCTGAAATAAAGTATTAGGCTAAAAGTAAATGATGCAAAAAACACATAAACTACATATATATTGAAGTATTACCCTCACATATATGCATATTAAAAATAATATGTATACATATTTATAATTACACATGTATTAAGAGTGCTTTAAAAGGATATGGTATATGACAAGGTGTTGGACTGGGAAGGGCTCAAAAGTACTCTTCACATGGGAACTTACAATCTAGAAGAGTAGGAGGGTGAGAAACGGGAGGTGAGGACTGCAAGGGTGAGAATGATATTAGTACAGTGCAATTATTAGGTAAGTGGATTTTTTTTGTTACTGAGTTGGGTTATAGGTTTTTTTGAACAAAAATGTATTTAGGGATGGTTTAAAGGAGGGCACATTAATGGGAAAGTTGGACAGAGTGAGGAAGTGCATAGCAGTGGGTTGGTGCAACAAGAGGGAAGTCCTGCAGTTTAGCATGGGAAGAGTTGATAGTGGAAGATGCAAGAAGAACGTCAGTGTTGGACCTTAGGGGGAGGGCTGGAGTACATCTGGTGATTATTGAGGACATGTAGTTGGGGGCAGAATTGGTAAGGACTTTGTAGGTCAGAAGATTTTGAATTTAATTCTGTTGTGAATGAGGAGCCAGTGAAGGGAATCACAGAGAGGTGCAATAGAAACAGGGCAACGGTTAAGGTGTATTTGCCTAGCAAAGGAATTTAGGATGGATTGAAGGGAGGAGAGATGAAGGCCAGTTAGTAGGTTATTGCAGTAGTCATGTCAAGAAATTATCAGGGAGTAAATTAGTTGCTTAATGGTGTCAGTGCTTAGAAACTTGCAGGGGGTCAAGCAAGGAGTTTTACAAAGGGATGATCAGAGGCAACATGTCAAAAAATGTGTTATAGACAGTTATGAGCATGCAACTTGCGGCTTAAATCTCTTGGACTTTCACAATCTTAGATCTTCTGAAAGCTACTTCTGCACTAGAGCCCTGTTCAGTAATACATACACCACTAGTTCAGTTGCTACTATTTAAAGAGGGGGTGGAAAATCTTGAAGTAATATGGCAGAGCTTTACATGTAAAACACAACATAATTTTGAGAAGACTCATACTGGTGTTTCTAGCTCTTCAACAGAGAGACTTAATGCTCTGCTTGATTCTACAGCTGCCCGTATTAGAGTGGGGTAATTTGCTCTGCACTTTTTTATGTTTCTTTTCTAGCTAGTACCACATTATATTGATAGTTTCAATGGTATTGTTTAATTCCTGTGTTATGCATATTATAAAATGTAGCCTAATAGTCTGATGTTACCAAATTGTGAGTTATTTTCCCTTCTTTTTCAATTTTTATTATATTTTGCATCTTTTCCAATGATTCCAGGCTCAGCTCAGGCTTAGAGGGTACCACTGTCACATTGAAATATCATTGAATATGATGTTTCTCACTTGTATATTTCCTCTATTTACATAGGTTTGACTAACTGTTGGGCTATAGGGCTATGATCTGGACCGAGGAGAAGCAGAGGTTTTTTTTTCCCACCCCCATATAAATAATAATAAGCAAATAATTTAGAGGGAATTTTTTGACTATACTTTTTTAAGAATGTGTTTTTTAGATTATCCCATTTATAAGACCTATGTTTGTCCCTGATGTCTGCAGCCAGGTCATGGGCATAGACCTTACCTTTTGGTTATAGGTTCACTTACCACCTCTAATAACCTGCATGATCTATTGCCCTTATTGTTAATAATGGCTTATTTTTTGAGTGAAGAAGCCTTTGTGCTACCTAAAGCCTTCTCCCTAATCCTTAGTAAATCTTCAGGGACAAATTATCTTCTCCTTGAAAGTCACAACGTTAACTGTTAAATTTCTAATTTAGCATATTAACAGATTACAAGTGGAGAGTTATTTAATTCTCCCGCTCGAGTGTTAACTCCGCTAGAAGAAAGCTTTTTGCGTGCGTCAGGTAGCGCTCGTATTACAAGTTGAAAGTAACCGGTTTCAATCCCGATCGCATATTCACATGCACACTAACCCGACATGAAAATATTAATATTTTACATTCCAATGTACTTCACATAGAAGTATGTTCTATTTTTTTTTAAATACATATTTCTATATCTGATGTTTTTTGCACAAATATATACTAATACATATATATATGTTGTGATGTGATAAGTCTTGTCCATAGTATTGCTATGACTGCTGTGCACTCCTATAACAATAGAGTCTCTGCAGTATATTGATACCATTTAGGTATTGCTTGCAAATGAATGTGCTTTGACATTACTCATTACCCCATTATAGTTATAATTAGCTGCACAATGTTTAAGAACTTAATATTATACTTACTAATGTTTTGATTGCATCTAGTAATTACAGGATTCATACTTGCATTCTGTTATAATAATATATCCATTTTTGATGGACATTATTCTGATTCATATCATTTCCCAGAGTCATTAGCATGATAGTTAACATTTGATGTGCATCTGTAAGTATATTGGCTCCCATACTTACGCTGTATAACATGTATGTTTTTAATTATAGCTTTGACATTTGGCCAGTGCGGGCATCCATATTACTTGTCGCGCATGCGCAGTAGCGGATGGGGAACGCTGCGGCTCTACGCGCATTTTGGCAGATTTGTCCACTGGGTAAGAGGGTTTATAAGGTGGTAAGTAGATTGTGTGTTTATAATGTATCTGAGGACGGGGGCAACCCCGAAAATGTTAATACAATAAATGTATTATTTATGCAAATCCGGATGTGTGCTTATCCTATTCAGCACTATATGAAATTCTTTTGAGAAGCACCACAGTGAATGTTTGTATTATAGAGTGCTGGGCTCACTTGCAACTTGGATATTATCGTTTAGCCTGCAGCACCTACAGATTTGAAAACTTTAACCCTTTGGATACGCTTTTGTTTTATGATATCAGTGTTTGTTTAATTTGCCAAGCGCAACATGTCACAAGTGGTACCAGTGTAGAACTTTCACTTGCTAATGTGGAGGAAGGGGCCGATGCAAGCACCATTATAGGAGCAGATATATTTAACTTTACTGATGATGATGCGCCAGAACAACTATATAATCAGCTACTGAAATGAAAGAAATGGTGTATAGATCTTAAGCTGCATGGTTGCTACTTATTCCAATATCATAGGAAGATGTTCATTCCAAAAGGTTTTAGAATCAGGAATATCCCCTCCATAAGATCCAATAATCCCACATTTTGCAAGAAATGGTGTGGGATCCTGAACAAATGCTCTCTGGACCTAGTGCTGCTCGTTATAGAAGAAGTGGGTCAAACTTTGCAGCAATTGGAGAGTGAAATTACAACCTTTGAACAACAGCATTTATCAAGGATGGAGGAGGGAGATTGGCTTACTAAGCTAAATCAACAACTGGAAACATAAGAGAATTATCTGATAAATTTCAAAGAAAGAAAATGCGATGCAGTAATCTCTGACTACAAGGAACAGAGGGTTTACAAATGGCAATCTAGCTATAACTCTGAACAAAGGCCCCCCTACCACCAAAGACGCCACAGAATATTCATACCAAGAAATTGCAAATGTGGATAGTTCAGACAATAGCTCTGAAAATTAACCAGGTGGTGCACAAGCAATGGACAGAGATGACACCCATGCACAGACAGAAGGAATGGCTACCCGTTCAAAAAATGGGGAGTGAGGTTAAAGAGACTGACTAGAAGAGGGGTAATACACGCAAGGGGAAGACCTCCACGAGCTTGGAGGAGAAATCAACAGTAAACATAATTATGAATTTGAGTGATCATTCACTTACCCCCATGGAGGAGAGTGTGTTACAAAAGGGATTTACCTTTGTTCCAACTACACGTTTTGATAATTTCTCTTTGAAAGTTGATGAATACAAGTTTCAGAGAACACTGAAACTCAAAGAATTTTTTGGTGGAACACAAGGTGAGATCCAGAAATGTAACGCTGGACCACTTTTGAGCCGAAGAGCACTAACCTTAGTATACATACATATATAAGGATGGTGAACACTGAATTTAATGAACACATTAAAAGTAAAGAAACTGCTGGCAGGCAGAATCTAAAGGTGGAGCAATAGTTCTACAGAACTATAGTGATTACAAAGAGGAGATTCTGTCCGAACTCAATGATAAAATGACCTACAAGAAATTAGGTGGTGATCCTACAAAAAACTTCAAAAAGGAGATTGATCAGTACATCACACTTATGGTATCCCAGGCACAAATTACTAAGGAGGTTGGTGAATATCTGATGGTGGATTTCCTAATAGTACCAGTGTTACATAAGGTACAAAAGGTACATAAACACCAAACCAAGCCACCAGACAGGCCCAGCGTATCAGCCAGAGACTTGATTCTCCAACCTCTAGCTTCTGTACAGTATTCTGCAACCTATGGTTATGCACTGCCCTTCATTCCTCCTGCACTCTATCCAATTTATTGAGACTCAATGTCACCAATCTCTAAACAGTCATACCCCATTTTGGGGGGATTGGGGCTATTGATATGCATCTCAAGAAGTATCCCTACATTGGTCCACCAGCAGAAGTAGTGTAAGATTCTGTTTGCAATATAACTATTTCAAATTTGAGATGGACTACTTCCTACCGATATCTGGCACATGGGGCCTAATGTTTCCCCATCTTATGCCAATCTATACATGGCCTTGTTTGAACAGCTTTATTCCATGACCCTAGGATACTATTGTTTAAACGGTACAAAGATGACTTCTTTATCATCTGGCAAGGTTCACCTGAGGAATTGGGGACTTGGTTTAACCTCTTGAACAAGGAGAATGAAAATATTCAATTCAAAATGACATTCAGCGATATGAGTATTGATTTCCTGGATCTGAGAATCACTAAATCTGGAGGGGGTTTAACCACATCACTGTTCGGATCACTGATCGCCACTCCATCTTAGAGGCAACTAGTTGCTATCCTCCAAGCCTTAAAAAGGCTCTCCCCAGGTCCCAATTTAAGAGGGTTGTGAGGAACTACAAAGACAATGAAAATAAATTACCACAGCTACAAGATATGTACCTAAAGTTTGCTGATAGGGGACACACAGCAGCTCAGTTGAATCCTGCCCTCATGGATTGTAAAGAAATGGACCAATTCGAGCCATTGGAGATGAAAGAAAAGAAACAGCTTGAACAATTGATTTTTTCCACTGAGTTCGCTTTTGACGCATTAGAGCTTCCCAGGATTATGAAAAAGAATTGAGACACACTCACATCTGACAGAACACTGCCATTTCAGGGCATGGAACCACAGATGATTGGTTATCGTAGGGGCAGATCAATCAAGGACATGCTGCTCCGAGCTGACTTCAGACCCAGCTATGTAAATAGAACGTGGCTTGGAACCAATAGAAATGGTTGTTATCGCTTTAGTGGGTGTATCACTTGCAGTGGATTGACACAAAGCAAATTCTTCACCCATCCATGGAGAACTAAGCAATACGAAATAACACATAAGGTTACCTGCACCACTAAATATGGGGTATATATGTTCCACTGCCCATGTGGTCTTTTCTACATAGGAAAGACTCAGGACGACCTACGCACCAAAATGGCCAATCATCGCTCAGGGACAAGGTCAGCCTTGTTTACTGGGGTATCGGATCAGCCAGTAGCGAGACACTTCCTTAAAAGGAAACATACTGTGGTGGATCTGAGATTTATTATTATTATTATTATTATCGCCCTATCCCAAAGCTTGTTAACTTCAATTGCGCTCAAGCGATTGTGTTCACTTTCAAGCAAACAAACACAACGTGCACACCCACACGCAATGTCTCTTAGCAACCTATTTGTAATCTAGCCCTACATGTTTAATTATTATTCCTTAGTACTTTGAATATTAGTTTACTCATTTGTTTATACTCTTAAATTAGACCCCTTAAGGGTACTTTTTTCCTTTTCTTCCATGATATCTTCTCCAAAGGTTCATGACATGAGTGGCCTGCTTAAGATCAGATTAAAAGTGGAGCGCTAATTTATTGTGCACCGGCAAACAAGCAAATTTGCGTGTTTGCGGTCACGAGATAAATAACCAGCCGTTACAAGTGGCTGGCTATTGCGAGCTTGCGGTAGCAATTAGCACATATAAAATTAACCAGAGATCAGATCTCTGGTTAATTATATAAATATGCCTAAATGCACTCAAATTAGAGGGTATTATATTTTTTTTTATTAAAAAAAATATAGCATTTTTTTTTAAATAAAAAACAACTGCACTAGGCTAAAGTTGGCAGGTGTGGGGTGTTAGAAAAACTCATATATATTTATGTGTTAATATGTGTATATATACATATTAACACATAAATATATATGTATATAATCATATACAGTACTATGCAAAAGTCTTATGCCACCATTATATTTGTTGTTATAGCAATGGTATAATGACCATATATAATTTTTTCTCAGTCTCTTTATTAGAATACAACCAAAAAATACAGGATATTTGTATGTAGTATTAAAAAACAGAATTTGTTTAAAACAAATCATCTCTAGTCTAAAGTGGCAAGTATTTAATGTGACCTCCTCTTACACTTGAGCAATAGCAGGAACCTGGCTCTCGTAAACCTAAATGGAATGGTTTGTGCAAGAGATGCTTGAGCATTACATACACATGTGGTATGAGTTTAATTCATTGGAAGCTTGCTAATAAGACTAACTTTCAATCACATCATTCCATTCAAAATGCCAAAGATCATATAATTTGACGGATGTAAACTCATACTTTTGCATCAGCAAGGCCACTCTCAAAGGGAAATCAAACAAACTTGATACCCAAAATGTGGTATTCAAGGTGTTATAAAGAAATTTAAAGAAACAGGAGACGTCAACGACAAAAAAAGGACCGAAAGGCCAAGAAAACTTTCAAAATCTGATGAAAAGTTTCTCAGAGTTTCTTCTTTGAGAAACTCGGAAGATGTCCTGTAAGGACCTGGATCAACATCTGGCAGCTTTATCAGGATGCCAAGTTGACCATTCTACTGTCTGAAGAAGCTTGATCAGGAATAGTCTTTGTGGAAGGATAGTGTAAAACTCTTGAGAAAACTTAGGTTTCAACTCTTGGGAGGATCACAAATGCAGATGAAAAAAAAGTGTATTTGTATCACCAAGACAATTGGGCTATTATGACAGCATAGACCAAGCAGTCTGAGGTGAAATATAATAAACTTAGGTAAATTGCTGTTAATGCAAGCACATCAAAGCACACTGATTTCTCAGATCTGTTATTGCCTCACAGATAGGAATCAGTGTAGAATTGCACTGATTGCAAGTAATTATAAAAGTCTTTTATGGTCACTAATAAGCAACACTAAACTTCCTTTATATACCTGCATGCAATAAATTGAGAGATTATGCAGGAGTGGTTGTTTGTACAAAAAAGAAGAGAAAGAGCAGCTTGATGTTTCTAGTTGTACTGTCTCTTTAAATAGCACACCGGAGCAGGTCTTGTGAATAAGCAAGTAAGTTGAAAGGAGCACAAAGTTTGTATAAGCAGAGTAGAGCTTTAGTTGTTATGGCTGTATATATATGCAGTTAAATGGAAAGCAGATTCTATTTAAGCAAAGCACTCTGTGCTGTTAAGCTCAAGATGTAATGTGAGCTTAAAACAGATAAATAGTCCTTACTTTACAAAGGTAGTCTCCCAGGCTTGTTTGTGTAATGCAGCAGGGAATGCACACAGCTTGAACTCCAGGCAGGCTGACAGGTTTAGTTCAGTACTTCAGTAGAAATAAATTAAGCTTTTAATTTTGCAAAGCAATGATGTCCATTTGCAAACAGGTAGCAGAAGTGCAATGAATCCAATTAGGAAGGATCAAGAAAGGAGTCTGAAATGAAGGCTTAATTTCCAAGTAGCAGGAACAAACAAACAAACTGTGAAACAGTACTATCTGCAATAACTAAGCACCTGTTTAATGTCAGGTGATCCCTTAAGTAAAGGGAAAGGTAAAAACATGTGATGTGGAAATGGAAGGAGAGATGCAAAACACGGAGTGGATTCCTCACATAAGTCCCCCTTCAAGGAAGCCGATCCTCGACTTGATGCTTAGGTCTGTGTGGGTAACGCCTGTGGAAACGAGAAAGCAGCCTAGAGGCGTTGATATGAGTGTAAGGTTCCCAACTATCCTCATCTGGCGAGTAGCCCTTCCACCTCACTAGATATTGTAACTGGCCATTGCATATTCTAGAGTCCAGAAGGTCCAGAACCTCAAAGGAGTCATCATCAAGAGGTACCGGCTGAGGAGGGAGTGTAGTCTTCGTTGTTGAAGAACTGGCAGGTTTTAGCAGGGAGACGTGGAAAGTGGAATGAATGGGTAACGAAGATGGAAGATCCAAAGTAACAGCGTTGGAATTGATGACCTGAGTGATGGCAAATGGACCTATAAATAATCTGGCTAATTTTTTGCTAGGAACAGGTATTTTAATGTTCTTCGTTGAGAGCCAGACTTTATAACCCACAGCTTATTCTGGAGACGGTCTTCTACTAAGATCATAATATTTCTTTTGAGTAGCTTGTGCATTTTGCATGTTTTGATGTAAGAAGTGGAAGTTCTCAGCGATTTTTTGTAATAGATTGTCTACTGAAGGAGATTTAGGAACCAGTGTGTCTTGTATGGAGAAAGTTGGATGATAGGCATAGTTAGCAAAAAACGGGGAGAGATTGGTTGAACTATGTTTGCTATTGTTGTATGCAAATTCTGCCATGTAAAGATATTGGGCCCACTCTGTTTGCTGGTAGGAACAGTAGCAGCAGATGTACTGCTCTAGCCATTGGTTTAGACGTTCAGTCTGGCCGTTGGTCTGAGGATGCAAAGCTGTACTCAAACGATGATCTATCTGTAGATGTTGAGAGAGGGACTTCCAAAATTTTGAAGTGAACTGGACACCCTGGTCTGTTGTTATGATATGAGGAATCCCATGGAAGCGTACAACAGAATTCAGGAAAAGCAGAGCGGTTTCGCTAGAAGTGGGAATCTTATGGTACGGGATGAACAGAGCCATTTTGGTGAGGATATCTGTGACAACCAGAATGGTGTTGTATCCAGAACTCAAATGAAGTTCAACAATGAAATCCAATCCTATATGGACCCAAGGTCTTTCAGGGATATCCAACGGTATGAGGTTACCATAGGGTTTGTTCTTGTCCCTCTTGGAAGTGATGCATATCGTGCAGTTTTGAATGTAATCATGGACCGAATCAACCAGGTTTGGCCACCAATAATTTCTTGCCAGTAGATCCGTGGTCCTTTTAATACCTGGGTGACCCAGTAATGGAGGATCATGATGTTGTTTGATTACCTAATTTCTAAGAACTTCTGGGATATATAATTTGGAGTCATGATAGTAAAGATCATTTTTGAGTGAAAGAGCATGGTGGGGAATCAGTTTATCAGATTGTAGAGCAGTTTGGAGTTGTAACTTGAATGTGGGCATCAAACCTAGGAATTTATCCGCAGGTATCATTGAAGTGGTTTCTTGGATATTCAGTGGTCTGTGATCTCTCCTGGAGAGTGTGTCGGCTTTGACGTTTTTAGAACCGGGTCTGTATACGATCAGGAAGTTAAATCTACTGAAGTACAGACTCCATCTCACCTGTCTGCTGGAGAGTGTTTTGTTCTTCTGAAGGAATTCCAGGTAACGATGGTCAGTGTAGATAATTATTGGTTGTACCGTGCCTTCCAAGAGATGCCTCCAAGTGTCAAATGCTCGTTTAATTGCAAGTAGTTCTTTCTCTCCGATGGAGTAATTTATTTCTGCTGGAGAAAGTAATTTGGAATAAAAGGCGACCGGATGAAGCGGTTGTGTGAGACTTTTCCTTTGTGAAAGAATGGCTCCTAGGGCATAGTCTGATGAGTCAACCTCAAGCACGAACTGAATAGAAGGGTCTGGAAACTGTAGAATAGGTGCAGAGGTAAATGAACTTTTGAGATTGTTAAAAGCTTCATTAGCTGAGTTGTCCCAACGAAAAGGTATGCAAGTGCTGGTAAGTCTTGAGAGAGGTTTTATTTTCTGAGAGAAATTTTTAATGAATTTGCGGTAATAGTTACTGAAGCCGAGGAAGCGTTGTAGCTCCTTTCTATTAGTAGGTTGTGGCTAATTTCTGACAAATTCGACCTTGTTTTCTTCCATTTGAATACTCTTAGGTCTAAAGGGATATCCAAGGAAGTCTATTTTTGTGGTGTGAAAGACACACTTTTCTAATTTTGCGTACAATCTGTGAACTTGGAGTCTTGAGAGCACCCAGCTGACATGTTTCACTTGATCTTCCATCGTGTTTGAGTATATAAGGATGTCATCCAAATACACGACGACACAGATGTCAAGCAGGTCGTGGAAGACATCATTCACGAAGTACTGGAAGGTGGCTGGAGCGTTGGTGAGTCCAAAAGGCATCACCAAATACTCAAAGAGGCAGTATCGGGTTTGAAATGCGGTCAGCCACTCGTCGCCCTCTCTTATACGGACTAGATTGTAAGCCCCTCTTAGATCAAGTTTAGTGAAGATCTTTGCATGTTGAAGACGCTCAATGAGTTCGGGGATGAGGGGTAGAGGGTAGTGATTTTTTATTGTTATTTTGTTTAACTCCCTGAAATCTATGATGGGTCGAAGTGAGTTATCTTTGTTTCTAACAAAGAAAAAAACCAGCAGCTGCTGGTGAGACAGAAGGACGAATAAAACCTTTTTTTAAATTTTCATTGAGGTGGTTCAACAGAGAGGATATAAATGGCCAAAAGGAGGTGTGGTGCCAGGTTTTAGTTCAATAGGGCAGTCGTAGGAACGATGGGGTGGTAAGGTCTCTGCCTCCTTTTTACTGAATACTTCTGTAAACTTTTTGTAAACCTGAGGAATCATGGGTTCTTCAGTCAAGTGTAATAAAGTAGTCAAATGAAAACAGGTTTGTTGGCAATAATCAAAATTGAAAGTGATATCCAATGAACTCCAGGTTATAGTCGGTTCATGTAAACGAAGCCATTGCAGGCCAAGGACTATAGGAAAGAGTGGTGAAGTGATAACATCGAAACTAATATATCCTTGATGAGAATTAAGAGTGGTTACTAAAATGGGAACAGTGTGGTGTGTAATAGGTCCAGAGGAAATCTCAGAGCCATCCACTACACGAATAAAAACTGGAATCAGTTTTTTAATGAGAGGATTTTTTTTAAGTGTAACAATAGATGTATCTATATAGTTCTCCTGTGCCCCTGTATCAATTATGGCCTCTTTCTTCAGTTGCTTGCAGTTCCACTGTAAAGAGAGGGGTAGAATGCAGTGAATAGGTTTGTTAAGCACAATTAAAGAAGTCAAATTTGGAGATGACTTATGGTTTTTGTTCTTGCCAATAGAAGGACAATCTCGTAGAGAGTGGGCAGCAGAACCGCAATACACACAGAGGCCCTTAGATTTACGTCTAAATCTTTCTTCTGAGGAGAAAGGGCCACGGATAAAACCTATTTCCATAGCCTCTGGGCTACTGGTGGATGAATGGGCATGATGGGTAGCCTGGATTGGTTGGATAGGTTTCTTATAAGGGGAATCAGCATAATGTCGTTCCGACTTTCTCTCTCTTAGGCGTCTATCGATTTGCATGACCAATCTCATAAGGGCTTCCAGGGAATCAGGGAGGTCAGTACGAGCGAGTTCATCTTTAACCTGATCAGAGAGACCTAATCTGAATTGATTTTTCAGGGCAGCTGCATTCTATTGGGAGTCAATTGCATGCTGTTTAAACTCGGTGATGTAGGTCTCCACCGGTCGATTGTCTTGTCTTAACTTCTGTAGTTTATTATCAGCAGTATGTTAAAGGTTAGAATCCAAATATAACTCATCCATGACAGCTAGGAAGGACTGTAGAGAGGAGAGTATTGGGCTGTTGGACTCAAACAAGGTATCCGCCCATATGCGGGGTTCACCACGTAAATAACTAATCATTTTTAACACTTTGGTGTTATCATTGGGATAAGTGATAGGCTTCAAATTGAATGTGAGAACACAGGCATTCCTAAATTGCCTATATGAATGTCTATCTCCATTAAACAAATCTGGAGGTGCTATAATAGGTTCAGTTGTAGCCTGCATAGCAGCTGGTTTGCTGGTAACTGTATCCTTTATAACTTTCCTTAGTGTTTCATTTTCGACTTTTAATTCTCTCAGACCCTGGCTGAGCTCATCCACCCGTTATAAACGATATTTGGGATATCTGCTGGATCCATAATCAATAGACTTAGTTATTCTGTAAAACTCTTGAGAAATCTTAGGTTTCAACTCTTGGGAGGATCACAACTGCAGATGAAAAAAAAGTATATTTGTGTCACCAAGACAATTGGGCTTTTATGACAGCATAGACCAAGCAGTCTGAGGTGAAATATAATAAACCTAGGTAAGTTGCTGTTAATGCAAGCACAGCAAATCAAAGCACACTGATTTCTCAGATCTGTTATTGCCTCACAGATAGGAATCAGTGTAGAATTGCAAGTAATTATAAAAGTCTTTTATGGTCACTAATATGCAACACTAAACTTCCTTTATATACCTGCCTGCAATAAATTGAGAGATTATGCAGGAGTGGTTGTTTGTACAAAAAAGAAGAGAAAGAGCAGCTTGATGTTTCTAGTTGTACTGTCTCTTTAAATAGCACACGGAGCAGGTCTTGTGAATAAGCAAGTAAGTTGAAAGGAGCACAAAGTTTGTAAAAGCAGAGTAGAGCTTTAGTTGTTATGGCTGTATATATATATGCAGTTAAATGGAAAGCAGATTCTATTTAAGCAAAGCACTCTGTGCTGTTAAGCTCAAGATGTTATGTGAGCTTAAAACAGATAAATAGTCCTTACTTTACAAAGGTAGTCTCCCAGGCTTGTCTGTGTAATGCAGCAGGGAATGCACACAGTTTGAACTCCAGGCAGGCTGACAGGTTTAGTTCAGTACTTCAGTAGAAATAAATTAAGCTTGTAATTTTGCAAAGCAATGATGTCTGTTTGCAAACAGGTAGCAGAAGTGCAATGAATCAAATTAGGAAGGATCAAGAAAGGAGTCTGAAAAGAAGGCTTAATTTCCAAGTAGCAGGAACAAACAAACAAACTGTGAAACAGTACTATCTGCAATAACTAAGCACCTGTTTAATGTCAGGTGATCCCTTAAGTAAAGGGAAAGGTAAAACCATGTGATGTGGAAATGGAAGGAGAGATGCAAAACACGGAGTGGAATCCTCACAGATAGCAACCAATAAACCACTTTTTCGGCAGGGGAACAGGATGAAAAGACTAAGATATGCTAAAGCTCACATAGACTGGAATGCAGATCAGTGGAAAAGAGTATTATAGAGTGACGAATCCAAATTTGAAAATTTTGGGTCCAGTCATCGACAATATGTGAGAAGAAGAGTTGGAGAGAAATGGAAGAATGAGTGCTTGTGGCTTTCAGTGAAACATGGTGGAGGGTCTGTCCTGCTTTGGTGCTGAATTTATGCCAGTGGTGTTGGCGATATTGTCTGAATTGATGGGACCATGAATGCTGAAATGTACAGACAGGTTTTAATTCATCATGCTATTCCTTTTGGAAAGCGTCTGATTGGGAATGGCTTTATTTTAAGCATGATAATGATCCCAAGCACACTGCTAATGCAGTGAAATCATATCTGGAGATAAAAACAAATGATAAAACACTGATAGTCATGGATTAGCCTCCAAAGACTCCAGACCTGAATATTTTAGAGGCAGTATGGGATCACCTGGACAGAGAATAAATAAAAGACAATCTAAATCTAAAGAAGAACTCTGAACTTGTTTTTTTACATTTTGTGTACATATTTCCTGTATTTTCTGTTTGTATCTTAATAAAGAGACCGACAAATAAATATGGATGTCATTAAAACTTTGCTAAAACAACAAATCTAATGGTGGCCTAAGACTTATGCACAGTACTGTACATATATATTTAAAAGTGCTGCCATCGCTGCGCTACTTACTCCCTTCGCTGCGCGAGGTTCTCATGTCATGCCTCATGGCATAAAACCGGGGCTCCCATTTGAGCCTATGGAAGCTCGCTCTCATGAGCGCAATGCTTCCCAGCATTTCTGTCAACTTGTAATATCAGCGCACATTAGCAAGCGCTGGTATCACTCAGTGGAGCACTTCCCGTAATTTGACTATCATGTTCCCTCTAATGCTCTTAAAAGTTATCATAAAACGCTCAGGAGTGGCTGATTTATTTTTATAGAGCATCTCTTTATACATAAAAAAAATGTAAAATTAGGTTTCCAAGATTCTAAGGTCACAAGCAATGTTATATAAATGTTTTATTTTGGTAAATGTTCTAGTCTTAACACCATGGTCCACATTTATGACATTGCTATTACACCGTCTGTATTGTATTTGAGCCATGTAACGTTTTTCTTTCTTTTCTCTTTTTTAATATGGAACACTTCCATGTGCACTCTATTTGATGTTTTGTAATCGTATGTGTTTTTTTGTTGATGACACTTCAGTAAAAACAGTAATAATAAAAAAATAGTCTGGTTGCATTTAGCCGCGAATCAGCAAGCGCTACCCAGGTGCTAAACCAAAAATGGACCAGCTCCTAAGCTTACATTCTTGCTTTTTCAAATAAAGATCCAACGAGAATGAAGAAAAATTGGTAATAGGAGTAAATTAGAAAGTTGCTTAAAATTGCATGCCCTATCCGAATCATGAAAGTTTAAATTTGACTAGACTATCCCTTTAACTTTGCTAGAGGTTAACTTTTTGTGCACGTCAGGTAGTGTTTGTATTACAAGTTAAAAGTGTAATGATGTGTATGCTTTATGTTATAGTTTAAGTTCAATAGTTATGCTTAGTTCACTCTGTGCACTACAAACAGTTAACATTTTAGTCATGTGATTGGAGGGGGCGGGCAGTTATTGTTAAGATGGATGCTGCTGAATAAAGTCTGTATTCCTGTTCTCTCTCCTTGCTGTTTGCTAATACATTATAAAGATCATCACATGGTACCAGAAGTGGGGTGAAAAGTGACATGGCAGCAAACAGCAGCACAAAGAACATTCCTTCTCTGGATTTAGAGTCAGGGAACATTTCTGACAATTGGTCAAAATGGAGGGAGCTGATTGAACTTGTGTTTGCAGGCCCAGATGCAGACAGATGGACTGATCAACAGAAGGCAGCACACTTTCTGATATGTGTGGGACAAAAGGGACGTGATGTATGCAGAGCCTGGCAGGCAAGTGGGGATATCACTGCAGATGACAAAAAAAAAACAGAGGTATTGTTTGCAAAGTTTGAAGCATACTGCAATCCAAGGAAAAACATCACAGTGCAGAGGAAAATGTTTTATGAGAGGAATCAGTGTGGAGGTGAATCTGTGGATGAATGGGTGACACAGCTGCGCTTGCTTGCCAAAGACTGTGCTTTTTATGATGCAGGTTATATGATAAAAGACCGTATTCTGATGGGCAGTAAGTTTAAAGAAGTTCAGGAAAAGCTGCTGCAGGAAGAAGATTTAAATCTTGAGAAAGCCATCAGGATTGCTAGAGCATATGAAATGTCAAGAAAGGACATGCAGGTACTGGAAGGAACACAACACCAGATCAGTGCTATAGAAAATCAAAGCAGCAGATACTGGCAAGAAAGAGGACACAAGGGGATAAAAGGCAAGTGGGACACTGGGACAAGTAACACACAAGCAACCTGTGGCTACTGTGGAAACATGCACAACAAAAATGCTGCCTGTCCTGCAAGGTGGCAGATATGTAATAAATGCAAGAAAAGAGGACATTTTGCCAGGGTGTGTAAACTGTTTTCACATATTGCAAGGACACAAACACAGGCTGTACACGCCATAGAGGACAATGATGACAATGCAGGGTTAGACTCAGATTGCACCCCAATATATCTTGCAGCAGTACAGAAATCACACAAGTCTGCAGATGAAGCAAATGTAACCCTACAGATAGGGGCTCACAAAACTCCAGTCACATTCAAAATAGATACAGGGGCACAAGTAAACTGTGTGCCAAGCCACACATACCTGAAACTCCTTAGAAATGAATTCCCCTTAGAGACTCAAGACCTACCAAAACTGTTGGGATATGGTGGTGAAAAGCTGAAAGTGATGGGTCGCTGCCATGCAAAATGTTTTTACAAGGGATCTGAAAAGGTCTTACAATTGTTTGTGATAGAAACAAAAGCCCCAGCAGTATTAGGTCTAAAAACAAGTAAAGATATTGGACTTGTAAAAGATCATTATGGCTGTGGATGGTGGGTGCAGCGAACTGTCAAAGGACAACATTAAGCATGAGTACAGTGATCTATTCAAAGGCCTAGGGTGCCTCCCGGGGATTAGCCGCATACGTATAAAAGAGGGTGCACAGCCTGTCATTCATGCCCCAAGGAAAATACCTCTATCCCTTGAGGCTAAAGTCAAACAAGAACTAACTAGGATGGAGAAGTTGGGGGTAGTAAAAAAGGTCACAGAACCATCAGAATGGGTCAGTTCTATGGTTGTGGTAGAGAAGAAAAACACAGGCGCAATTCGTATTTGCATTGACCCACGTGATTTGAACAAAGTAATAATGAGAGAACACTACAAACTCCCCACCATAGATGATATAGCTCACAAGCTAGTAGGAGCAACAGTGTTTAGTGTACTAGATGCACAATCTGGTTACTGGCAATTGCGTCTTGATGAACCCAGCAGTCACCTGACCACTTTCAACTCCCCCTTTGGACGATGGCTTTTCACAAGGGTACCTTTCGGCATTGCTTCTGCTCAGGAGATATTTCAAAAGAAATCACATGAGTTGATTGCTGGTCTACATGGTGTTGAAGTAATAATTGATGATTTGCTGGTTTATGGAAAGGATCGTACAGAACATGACAAAAACCTTATTGCCTTACTCAAGCGGTGTCGGGAGAAAAATCTTAAACTCAATCCAAACAAAATGCAAATTGGGGTAGAAGAGGTTACATATTTTGGACACCTTCTAACCAAAGAGGGTTTAAAGCCTGATCCAAAGAAGATAACAGCAGTTATTAGCATGAAGGCCCCATCCTCCAGGAAGGAACTAGAGACATCATTAGGCATTTTTAATTATCTATCCAAGTTTTCTCAGGGCCTCGCTCAGCTGACAGCCCCACTACGTGCATTGCTACAAAAGGATGCTATTTGGTCTTGGGACGCAAACATGGAAAAGACATTTGAGAAAGTAAAAAAACTGATCACTAAACATCCAGGGCCAATACTGAAATATTTTGACGTAAACTGCAACACTGTGCTTCAAGTGGATGCATCCCAGTTTGGGTTAGGTGCTGTGCTAATGCAACAAGGACATCCTGTTGCATATGCTTCACGAGCTCTGACAACAACACAAGCCAATTATGCTCAAATTGAGAAGGAGATGTTGGCCATTGTAAATGGATGTGAGAAATTTCACCAGTATATCTATGGTCGCCCAGTGGTTGTGGAAACTGATCACAAACCATTGGAGTACATCATGCAAAAACCACTATCTGCTATACCTCCACGCCTGCAGAGGATGGTTATGAAACTACAACAGTATGATCTCACAGTGAAATATAAACCAGGAAAGGAAATTCCGATGGCAGATACGCTGTCTAGGGTGTTTCCAGAAGGACATGAAGCACGGGATGAACCTGAATTGGAAGAACAGGTACATACAGTACTAGTAAATATTCCAATAGCTGATGTACGGCTGGAAAAAATTAGACAAGATACCAAACAAGATAAAGTACTAGAAAAACTAATTCGTGTCATGTGCAATGGCTGGCCAGAAAAACGAAAGAAGCTTTCTCCTGAGTTGCAGGGATTCTGGCCTGTGAGAAATGAACTATCCTTTCATACGGATATCATATTCATGGGTGACCGTATTGTTATTCCTAAATCACAGCAGGCAGAAATATTGGAGCAAATTCACCAGGGACATTTGGGCATTACTCTTTGTAAGCGCAGAGCACGGGATGTGGTTTACTGGCCTAATTTGGACCTTGATATTGAGACACTTGTGAAGACATGTGAAACCTGCCAGACATTTCAAAAAAACAATGCAAAAGAACCTCTCACACCATGGAACACTCCTTCACGGGCATGGCAGAGACTGGCCACAGATATTTTTCATTTTGAGGACAACCACTACCTGATAGTAGTAGATTACTACAGCAAATTCTTTGAGTTAGTACAGCTGAGAAATCTAAAAGCATCAGCAATCATATGGGCTTTCAAAACAATACTCTCGAGACATGGAGTGTGTGAAGAACTTGTGTCTGATAATGGCCCGCAATTCTCAAGTGCTGAATTCCAGTGCTTTCTGCGTGAATGGGGAGTCAGGCACAAACCAGTAAGTCCGTATCACTCACAGGCCAATGGTTTAGCTGAGAAGTATGTTGGCATAGCCAAATCCATTATCAGAAAAGCACAATCATCAGGGCAGGATGTGTACCTAGGCCTGTTAAACTATCGTGCAACACCCATGGAGGGTTTATGTTCACCTGCACAGCTGCTCATGGGTAGAGCACTGAGGACCACAGTGCCTATTGCACCACAGAAATTGCAGCCTCAGACTATCCCACAGGATCAGGTAACAGGTCAGAGGAACATAAACATGAAAAAGCAAAAGCTGTATTTTGACAAATCTACCAAGTTACTTGGTCCACTCAGGGCTGGGCAAGCTGTGAGACACAGAGTCACTGGGGATACATGGGAACCTGCTCGAATTGTCAGTGAAGCTAATTCACCAAGGTCATATATAATCAAAACCAAGTGTGGACAGAAACTGAGACGCAACAGGCGTCATCTTCGACCAGACACTGCAGCTGATACTCTACTCGAAGAACCAAGCAGCAATGACAATAAAGAGCAAAGCAATGAATGCACAGAATTCCCTAACATGGATGTAAAGTCTACTGAGGACTTTGAGGACAACATAAGTGTATCAGCTTGCGATAATGCTGGGAATGACTCTCAACCTGACACTGATTGTACTGCTAGTGAGCCAGCAGTTACTTTCTCTCGTTATGGTCGAGCTATTAAACCAAAAATATGGGAAGACTTTGTCTCATATTAAGTGTTTCATATTTGAAGGGGAAGATGTAATGATGTGTATGCTTTATGTTATAGTTTAAGTTCAATAGTTATGCTTAGTTCACTCTGTGCACTACAAACAGTTAACATTTTAGTCATGTGATTGGAGGGGGCGGGCAGTTATTGTTAAGATGGATGCTGCTGAATAAAGTAATATTTTGGAATTGCACAAAACATGGCATGAGGGAAAAGTTAACCGCGGGATATCATGTTTGCTATTCATATTCACCCCATTGACTTCAATGTAACACCTATACTAGCGTGCTAACCCCAATTTCAGCAAACCCCTTACTCTATAAAGCTCTAAACTATCACATCCCCCTACTATTTTAACCCCGATACAATATTAACCCCCTTATCCGCCACATCCACAATCACAACAAACCCCTTACTCTAATAACCCCTAAACTGCTACATCCCCATACTCTTTTAACCCCGCTACACTACTAACCCCCTAATATGCCACTATTAACCCCATAATCTGCCACTTGCCCTTTTAAAAAAAAGGACAAGTGATTCTACCTTTTTTGAAAAAAAGTGATTAAGCTCTTTTGCAAATAAAAAAAAAACAAAACCTTATACTAAGAAATACATAATCTAAAAATTGCCCTGAAAGGGGTAAGTGATTGTAACTATTTTAAAAAAAAAAACTATACTAAACCTAAACAAAAAAATAACAACTAACACTAAACCCTAAAATTTTTTACAAGCCTCACACTTCACATCAGCACAGCCATTCTACAAGCATATCATCAGACTACAGAGATTTGAAAAAAAAAAACATTTTACAAGCCTCATACCTCACATCAGCACAGACTACAGAGATTTGAAAAAAAAACATTTTACAAGCCTCACACCTCACATCAGCACAGCCATTCTACAGGCATATCATCAGACTACAGAGATTTGAAAAAAAAAAAACATTTTACAAGGTAACTCACCTGGCTGGTCTCTCTCCAATCAAGACACTGAGTGCAATTATTTCTTATTTCTGTTGGGCTATCATGGAATTATTTCTAAATCTCATTGTAATATTTCAATCTTTTTTTCTCCAAACTTTGTTTCCAAACCTCTCCTCCCACCCTCTGTGCTTCAAACCACTCCTCCCCCCTACACATTCTCACATGGCATGTTTAGCCTTCTTTCTCTTTCCACAGCCTCACACCTCACATCAGCACAGCCATTCTTAAAGCATATCATCAGACTACAGAGATTTGCACGCAATAGCCCTCCAGTCCCTTCCCACCACCAACCCACCCTAGTGTTTACCTTAATATATACACACAACTTCTAACAGTAATTATGTGCAACTGTCACTAATAATCCAGAATAGAGAAAAAACTTCAGACTCACAGCCTTTGTACTGACATTTCACCACATTCTTTTACACTTTTCAAAACCTCACTTGCTCAGTCACCACACCCCCCCCCCATGCCATCACTCACTCTCAATTCACTCTGCCTTATATCAGACTTATTTCCATTCTCCCTCACCTTCTGTGTTCATTCCCTCTCCTTTAGATTGTAAGCTTGAGAGCCTCTCTATCTGTAGGCCACTTTTTATTTAAAGTGAACTACTACTGATTGTGCTCAAGGGCAGGGCATTCCTCTCCTTTTGTATAACTCAATTATTGCACCTACAACTGTAACATACCCAAATATTGTACTTGTTTGTGTATTTAATGCATCCCTGTAATGTTTTTATTATTTGTATAGCACTGCGTAACCTGCTGGCGCTTTATAAATAAATGATAATAATAATAACCCCAAAGTTTTTTACTCACCATCTTAAATCCAGCTCCTTTGGGGCAGCGGTGGGTCTATGGCATCAGCAGTCTTCTGGCAGTGGTCCCCCTGGAGGCACTCCTCTGTCCTCTTGGGTGGTCCTTTTCTGATCTTCTGCTCAATCCGTTTTCATGCTCTCACCTCAGCACACTTTAATGCAAGGTTCCCCCTTATATATAGGTGTGCCCTTGCATTTCTATTGGCTGATTTTATTTATTTATACTGGTATTTTTTTAATTTGTGTAACTTTGGGGTATTACATTAGTGCTCTTGGGTGGGTTAGCTGTTTTTAATAGAGTAGGGGTTATTGCATTGGGAGTAATGTCAGTTTAGGGGGTTAAGTAGTGTAGGGGTTATTGAGGTGAGGTAATGGCGATTTAGGGGGTAAATAGTGTAGGGGTTACTGCATTTTAGGGGTTAATAGTGTAGTGGGGTATTTTGTGATGGGGATGTGGTGTTTTAGGGGTGAATAGGGTAGTGGGGTATTTTGCGATTGGGGTTATTGCGGTTTTGGAGTTAATAGTGTAGGGGGTGGATAGTGTAGGTTGAAAAATATAATTGTAATTTTTTTGTTTATTTTTTTGAAGTGCAATCCCTTAATGCATGCTTAGGGTGTAAAATGTGATTGTGTTTGAGTGATCGCATTTACTTTCAACTTTTAATACAAGTGCACTTTTGCGATCAACGGTGCCCATAGGAAGTATAGGGTGCACGAAACGGTAATTTAAACACTGCTCCACTTGTGATATGGAGTATTGTGCAAATTATTGTGCTCCACTCATAATCTAGCCCATTGGAGGTACTGTATTTTATATATGCAAGTACGGCAAAATATCTAAAAACCTTGTGCCAATGTATAACAGATATTGCCAATAATTTTGCAGCACTCTTACCATCTGCCTCTGCACTTGGAGACTTCTGTGGGGGATTTAGTTTAATGCAGACATTATGGCCCTCATTGTTCTCTGCCTGCTCCTTCCCCTTGTGGTGTAGACAAATAAGAGTCATGACATTTATGAAAATTTTAGATATAGCATAAATATTCCATCATGTCAATTATTTTCTATAAACGTATATTTTTAAGAGGTTTGATATTGAATGACTGAAATAAATGTACTGTCAAATAGTTTTTCTTGTTGTGTAACACTGTATGCAAATAACTATTGGCATCATGGACTGTGTTTTTTATTGCTGATCAATTAACCCTTTGTTTGGCCTATGAACTGTGTTATGCCATACTTGTGCTTCAACTTGCTAAACAATTGGCATCATGGACTGTGTCTTTAATTTGCTTAACTACTACCTCCTTGTATGGCCTATGGACTAAATAAACAAACAATTGACATCATGAACTGTGTTTTGATTACTAAACAACTCCTTGTATGGCCTATGGACTGTGTTATGCCATACTTGTTTTTCAGTCATGGACTGTGTCTCTTACTACTCAATTACTACCTTCTTGTATGGCCTGTGGACTGTGTTACGCTATACTCTAGCACAAACACTTTTTCTCATGGAGTGTTTTTGTTTAAACTCAGGGGATGGGTGGCTTATCTTGCAAAGTAAATTGAAATAGGCCGTTATCCTTATACTCCCTTGAACTGTGTCTTGCCTTGTCTGTTGTGCTTTTTAACTTTTTCATTAAAGTATATATTTTTATTCTTTAACCGTGGAAGAAGTGCCTGCATTTTTTTCATCTTGGCTATGATATTGCATTTGCGGTTTGATCAGACTGCCGCTACGGCACTCTGCTAAGTCATTTCCTCTTGGACATCTTTCCAGTGGTCTGGTTCCGGGTCATCCATCGCAGCTGAACAACATGGGCTTATTCTCTGTAAATTGACATATGTTCTGCCAATGCAATGCAATCTCCCATGCAACTTTAGCCTGATGTTTTTTTTAAATAATAAACTATTTTACATTTAAGATGTTGTATTAATAGGGGTGATGGTAACATGTAAACAAATAGTGGTGATACAAAATAGTTAATCTATGGACAAAAGTAAGGTATTATTTAATGATGGTGTTCAAATGTTGGTTCACTGGTGGTGTTGGAGCCACTCTGAATCTTGCCTACATTCACAGTGTAAATATGAACTACTATAATTATTTATGAGGTAGTGGTGTTTAATTATAGAGATACCTGTCCAGAAATTGACTTTAACTATAAGCATTCTTTATTTTATCACATAAAATGTATTTCTAGTTTATTCATGATCGAAAATGTGGTAATTGTGAATACCCTATGTCCTCTGACATACAAAACCTGTATATGTTGTTTTACTCTAATGGGTAGCATAGTTTGTAAATTAGTAACATGTCAGAAGCATGCATTAGTATGAAATATTCATAGCTGTCAGTCTGCAGACATTATGATTTTTTCCCTAATGGTATGTCTAAATTATATACAGTGGGCTTTTTTGTGGGGGTACTCACTGATAATGAGTACCACCACCTCTGCCATCTCATAACAGGTATTATTTTAATCATCATGTAAATTCTATAGTTTTCACAATATTGTACTGCAAAATAAAGCTAGCATTGTAAATAACTTTAACCTTTGGCTTTTCTCTAAGTTACTGAGCACAATGGCCTCTAGTTTATCAACGTGTCTACCTCAAATATGCTGGAATTCCGCAGCGTATTTGAGGTGAGGCTGATTCGCCTTAGTTATCAAGCCCTAGACACTGACAAAAGTAGAATTTAGTGACGTAAGCTTCGATCCGCCGGACTCAGTCCGACACAGATCGATTCTTACGTCACTCCAGATGTTCCGCACACAAGTGCGGCACTATCTGACTACTTTTGCTAATTATCAAAAAACTAGCAGGTACGCTCGGCACTTTTCCAGCCCAGCGCACCCGGTTTTCAAACCGCCGCCCTGGGAATCAATGGGAGTCTGACCATAGCGAAAGTTCATGTTCGCTGCTGCCAGATATCCCATTGATTCCTATGGGAGATGTCTGCACCTAACACCCTAACATGTACCCCGAGTCTAAACACCCCTAATCTGCCCCCCCTACACTGCTGCAACTAAATAAAGTTATTACACCCTAAACCGCCGCTCCCGGACCCCGCCGCAACTATAATAAACTTATTACCCCCTAAACCGCCGCTCCCGGAGACCACTGCCACTCTAATAAACTGATTAACCCCTAAACCGCCGCTCCCGGACCCCGCCGCAACTATAATAAACTTATTAATCCCTAAACCGCCGCTCCTAGACCCTGCCGCAACTATAATAAATGTATTAACCCCTAAACCGCTGCTCCCGGACCCCACCGCAACTATAATATATGTATTAACCCCTAAACCGCCGCTCCCGGACCCCGCCGCCACCTACATTATACCTAGTAACACCTATCCTGCCTCCCCTATACTGCCGCCACATATAATAAAGTTATTAACCCCTATCCTGCCGATCCCGGACCCCGCCGCAACTAAATAAATAGTTTAACCCCTAAACCGCCGCTCCCGGACCCCGCCGCAACCTATATTAAACTTATTAACCCCTAATCTGCCCCCCCTACACCGTCGCCACCTATAATAAATTTATTAACCCCTATCCTGCCCCCCCTACACCGCCACCACGGTAATAAAATTATTAACCCCTAAACCTAAGTCTAACACTAACCCTAACACCCCCCTAACTTAAATATTAATTAAATACATCTAAATAAATTTAACTCTTATTAACTAAATGAATCCTATTTAAAACTAAATACTTACCTTTAAAATAAACCCTAATATAGCTACAATATAAATAATAATTATATTGTAGCTATTTTAGGATTATTTTTATTTTACAGGCAACTTTCAATTTATTTTAACTAGGTACAATAGCTATTAAATAGTTATTAACTATTTAATAGCTACCTAGTTAAAATAAAAAGAAATTTACCTGTAAAATAAAAACTAACCTAAGTTACAATTACACCTAACACTACACTATACTTTAATAAATTATTCCTATTTAAAACTAAATACTTACCTGTAAAATAAACCCTAAGATAGCTACAATGTAATTAATAATTACATTATAGCTATTGTAGGATTTATATTTATTTTACAAGTAACTTTGTATTTATTTTAGCTATTTAGAATAGTTATTAAATAGTTATTAACTATTTATTTTATTAATTTAATGATAGTGTAGTGTTAGGTTTAATTGTAACTTAGGTTAGGATTTATTTTACTGGTAATTTTGTATTTCTTTTAGCTAGGTAGTTATTAAATAGTTATTAACTATTTAATAGCTATTGTACCTAGTTAACATAAATACATAGTTACCTGTAAAATAAATATAAACTCTAAAATAGTAACTTAGGTTAGTTTTTATTTTACAGGTTAATTTCTATTTATTTTAACTAGATAGCTATTAAATAGTTAATAACTATTTAATAACTATTGTACCTAGTTAAAATAAATACAAACTTGCCTGTAAAATAAAAATAAATCCTAAAATAGCTACAATGTAACTATTAGTTGTATTGTAGCTAGTTTAGGGTTTATTTTACAGGTAAGTATTTAGCTTTAAATAGGAATAATTAAGTTAATAAGAGTTAATTTATTTTGTTAGATTTAAATTAGATTTAATTTAGGGGGTGTTAGGGTTAGTGTTAGACTTAGGTTTAGGGGTTAATAATTTTATTACAGTGGTGGCGGTGTAGGGGGGGCAGGATAGGGGTTAATAAATTTATTATAGGTGGCGACGGTGTAGGGGGCAGATTAGGGGTTAATAAGTTTAATATAGGTTGCGGCGGCTTCCGGGAGCGGCGGTTTAGGGGTTAAACTATTTATTTAGGTGCGGCAAGGTACGGGATTGGCAGGGTAGGGGTTAATAACTTTATTATAGGTGGCGGCGGTATAGGGGGGGCAGGATAGGGGTTACTAGGTATAATGTAGGTGGGGGCGGGGTCCGGGAGCGGCGGTTTAGGGGTTAATACATATATTATAGTTGCGGCGGGGTCCGGGAGCGGCGGTTTAGGGGTTAATACATTTATAAAAGAGTTGCGGCGGGGTCTAGGAGCGGCGGTTTAGGGGTTACTAACTTTATTTAGTTGCGGGGGGCTCCGGGGGCGCCGGTATAGGGGGTAGAACAGTGTAGTTAGTGTAGGTGCTTAGTGACAGCTTGTCAATAAAGCTGTAAAAAAGCCGAAGAGCAGCGAGATCGGATGAGTGATAACTATCACAGTCTGCTGCTCATCGTCCCGTACTTGGTGCACAGCTTTTTTACAGCTTTTTTGATAACTTAGGTGAACGTATTCAGGTCCGCGGCGGCGATGGTAGGCAAGCTTAGGCGGGCGTATTGGACCGGCGAAGGCAGGTAAAGTAGACACGTTGATAAGTAGAGGCGAATATATCAATCAATGAGTGCCACCACAACAGATATACATATTTATATAGTGTGTATATATATATATATATATATATATATATATATACACATTTAAAATGGCATATGATGATGACAATTATTCTGTAATTCGAATATAATTTAGTGGAAAGGATGGATTGCCTGGTTAAAAAACATAATTTATGTAAGAACTTACCTGATAAATTCATTTCTTTCATATTAGCAAGAGTCCATGAGCTAGTGACGTATGGGATATACATTCCTACCAGGAGGGGCAAAGTTTCCCAAACCTTAAAATGCCTATAAATACACCCCTCACCACACCCACAATTCAGTTTAACGAATAGCCAAGAAGTGGGGTGATAAGAAAAAAGTGCGAAAGCATATAAAATAAGGAATTGGAATAATTGTGCTTTATACAAAAAAATCAAAACCACCACAAAAAAAGGGTGGGCCTCATGGACTCTTGCTAATATGAAAGAAATGAATTTATCAGGTAAGTTCTTACATAAATTATGTTTTCTTTCATGTAATTAGCAAGAGTCCATGAGCTAGTGACGTATGGGATAATGATTACCCAAAATGTGGATCTTTCCACGCAAGAGTCACTAGAGAGGGAGGGATAAAATAAAGACAGCCAATTCCTGCTGAAAATAATCCACACCCAGAATAAAATTTTAATGAAAAAACATAAGCAGAAGATTCAAACTGAAACCACTGCCTAAAGTACGTTTCTACCAAAAACTGCTTCAGAAGAAGAAAACACATCAAAATGGTAGAATTTAGTAAAAGCATGCAAAGAGGACCAAGTTGCTGCTTTGCAAATCTGATCAACTGAAGCTTCATTCCTAAACGCCCAGGAAGTAGAAACTGACCTAGTAGAATGAGCTGTAATCCTTTGAGGCGGAGTGTTACCCGACTCAACATAGGCATGATGAAATAAAGATTTCAACCAAGATGCCAAAGAAATGGCAGAAGCTTTCTGGCCTTTTCTAGAACCGGAAAAGATGACAAATAGACTAGAAGTCTTTCGGAAAGACTTAGTAGCTTCAACATAATATTACAAAGCTCTAACAGCATCCAAAGAATGCAATGATTTCTCCTTAGAATTCATAGGATTAGGACATAATGAAGGAACCACAATTTCTCTACTAATGTTGTTAGAATTCACAACCTTAGGTAAAAAATTCAAAAGAAGTTCGCAGCACCGCCTTATCCTGATGCAAAATCAGAAAAGGAGACTCACAAAAAAGAGTAGATAATTCGGAGACTCTTCTGGCAGAAGAAATGACCAAAAGAAACAAAACTTTCCAAGAAAGTAATATAACGACCAAAGAATGCATGGGTTCAAAAGGAGGAGCTTGAAGAGCCCCCAGAACCAAATTCAAACTCCAAGGAGGAGAAATTGACTTAATGACAGGTTTTATACGAACCACAGGTTGTACAAAACAATGAATATCAGGAAGATTAGCAATCCTTCTGTGAAAAAGAACAGAAAGAGCAGAGATTTGTCTTTCAAGGAACTTGCGGACAAACCTTTATCTAAACCATCCTGAAGAAACTGTAAAATTCTCGGTATTCAAAAAGAATGCCAAGAAAAAAGATGAGAAAGACACTAAGAAATATAAGTCTTCCAGACTCTATAATATATCTCTCTAGATACAGATTTACGAGCCTGTCACATAGTATCAATCACAGAGTCAGAGAAACCTCTTTGACCAAGAATCAAGCGTTCAAACTCCATACCTTAAAATTAAGGTTTTGAGATCCTGATGGAAAAAAGAACCTTGAGACAGAAAGACTGGTCTTAACGGAAGAGTCCACAGCTGGCAAGAGGCCATCCGGACAAGATCCGCATACATAAAACCTGTGAGGCCATGCTGGAGCTACCAGCAGGACAAACGAGCATTCCTTTAGAATATTGGAGAATACCCTTGGAAGAAGAACTAGAGGCGGAAAGATATAGGCAGGATGACACTTGTAAGGAAGAGATAATGCATCCACTGCCTCCGCCCGAGGATCCCGGGATCCAGACAGATACCAGGGAAGTTTCTTGTTTAGATGAGAAGCCATCAGATCTATTTCTGGGAGTTCCCACATTTGAACAATCTGAGGAAATACCTCTGGGTGAAGAGACCATTTGCCCAGGTGCAACGTTTGGCGACTGAGATAATCCGCTTTCCAATTGTCCATACCTGGGATATGAACCGCAGAGATTAGACAGGAGTTGGATTCCGCCCAAACCAAAATTGATTGATGTATGCCACAGTTGTGACATTGTCTATCTGAAAACAAATGAACATCTCTCTCTTCAGAAGAGGCCAAGACTGAAGAGCTCTGAAAATTGCACGGAGTTCCAAAATATTGATCGGAAATCTCACCTCCTGAGATTCCCAAACCCCTTGTGCCGTCAGATACCCCCACACAGCTCCCCAACCTGTAAGACTTGCATCTGTTGAGATTATAGTCCAGGTCGGAAGAACAAAGAAGCCCCCTGAACTAAACGATCGTGATCTGTCCACCATGTCAGAGAGTGTCGTATAATCGGTTTAAAGATATTAATTGAGATATCTTTGAGTAATCCCTGCACCATTGGTTCAGCATACAGAGCTGAAGAGGTCGCATGTGAAAATGAGCAAAGGAGATCGCATCTGATGCGGCAGTCCTAAGACCTAAAATTTCCATGCATAAGGTTACCAAAGGGAATGATTGTGACTGAAGGTTTTGACAAGCTGATCAATGTTAAACTTCTCTTGTCTGACAAGGACAGAGTCATAGACACTGAATCTATCTAGAAACCTAAAAAGGTTACCCTTGTCTGAGGAATCAATGAACTGATTGGTAAATTGATCCTCCAACCATGAACTTGAAGAAACAACACAAGTCGATTCATATGAGATTCTTCGAAAATGAGAAGACTGAGCAAGTACCAAGATATCGTCCAAATAAGGAAATACCAAAACCCTGTTCTCTGATTACAGAAAGAAGGGCACCGAGAACCTTTGAAAAAAATTCTTGGAACTGAGGCTAGGCCAAACGGTAGAGCCACAAAACTGGTAATGCTTGTCTAAAAAGAGAATCTCAGACACTAAAAGTGATCTGGATGAATCGGAATATGCAGATACGCATCCTGTAAATCTATTGTAGACATATAATGCCCTTGCTAAACAAAAGGCAGGATAGTCCTACAGTTACCATCTTGAATGTTGGTATCCTTACATAACGATTCAATATTGATAGATCCGGAACTGGTCTGAAGGAATTGACCTTCTTTGGTACATGAAGAGATAAAATAAAACCCCAGCCCCTGTTCCAGAACTGGAACTGGCATAATTACTCCAGCCAACTCTAGATCTGAAACACATTTCAGAAATGCTGAGCCTTTGCTGTGTTAACTGGGACACGGGAAAGAAAAAAAAATCTCTTAGCAGGAGGCCTTAACTTGAAGCCAATTCTGTACCTTTCTGAAACAATGTTCTGAAACCAGAGATTGAGAACGGAATTGATCCAAATTTCTTTGAAGAAAACGTAATCTGCCCCATACCAGCTGAGCTGGAATAAGGGCCGCACCTTCATGGGTACTTAGGAGCTGGCTATAGGTTTCTATAAGGCTTGGATATATTCCAAACTGGAAATAGTTTCCAAACTGATACCGCTCCTGAGGATGAAGGATCAGGCTTTTGTTCCTTGTTGTGAGGAAAGGAACGAAAAAGATTATTAGACCTAAATTTACCTTAGATTTTTTATCCTTTGGTAAAAAAGTTCCCTTCCTTCCAGAAACAGTTGAGATAATAATTTATTACCCTGGAAAGAAAGGGAAAGCAAAGTTGACTTAGAAGACATATCAGCATTCCAAGTTTAATCCATAAAGCTTTTCTAGCTAAAATAGCTAGAGACATATACCTGACATCAACTCTAATGATATCAAAAGATGGTATCACCAATAAAATTATTAGCATGTTATAGAATAATAATAATGCTATAAAATTATGATCTGTTACTTGTTGCGCTAAAGCTTCTAACCAAAAAGTTGAAGCTGCAGCAACATCCGCTAAAAATATAGCAGGTCTAAGAAGATTACCTGAACATAAGTAAGCTTTTCTTAGAAAGGATTCAATTTTCCTATCTAAAGGATCCTTAAATGAAGTACTATCTGCCGTAGGAATAGTAGTACATTTAGCAGGAGTAGAGACAGCCCCATAACCTTAGGGATTTTGTCCCAAAAAACTCTAATCTGTCAGATGGCACAGGATATAATTGCTTAAACGTTTAGAAGGAGTAAAAGAATTACCCAAATTATTCCATTCCCTGGAAATTACTTCAGAAATAGCATCAGGGAGATTAAACACTTCTGGAATAACTACAGGAGATTTAAAAACCTTATTTAAACGTTTAAATTTAGTATCAAGAGGACCAGAATCCTCTATTTCTAATGCAATTAATACTTCTTTAAATAAAGAACGAATAAATTCCATCTTGAACAAATACAAAGATTTATCAGCATCAACCTCTGAGACAGAAACTTCTGAACCAGAAGAACCATTTATCAGTATCAGAATGGTGATGTTCATTTAAAAATTCATCTGAAAAAAGAGAAGTTTTAAAAGACTTTTATGTAAACTAGAAGGAGAAATAACAGACATAGCCTTCTTAATGGATTTAAAAAATAAAATCTCTTATGTTATCAGGAACACTCTGAAAATTAGATGTTGACGGAACAGCAACAGGTAATGTAACAGTACTAAAGGAAATTTTATCTGCATTAATAAGTTTGTCATGACATGCAATACAAACAACAGCTGGAGAAACAGATACCAAAAGTTTATAGCAGATACACTTAGCTTGGTAGCTCCCGCACCGGGCAGTGATTTTCCTGAAGTATCTTCTGACTCAGTTGCAACGTGGAACATCTTGCAATATGTAATAGAAAAAACAACATATAAAGCAAAATTGATCAAATTCCTTAAATGACAGTTTCAGGAATGGGAAAAAAATGCCAGTGAACAAGCTTCTAGCAACCAGAAGCAATAAATAATGAGACTTAAATAATGTGGAGACAAAAGCGACGCCCATATTTTTTTAGCGCCAAATAAGACGCCCACATTATTTGGCGCCTAAATACTTTTGGCGCCAAAAATGACGCCACATCCGGAACGCCGACATTTTTGGCACAAAAGAACGTCAAAAAAATGACGCAACTTCCGGCGACACGTATGACGCCGGAAACAGAAAAGATTTTTTGCGCCAAAAAAGTCCGCGCCAAGAATGACGCAATAAAATGAAGCATTTTCAGCCCCCGCGAGCCTAACAGCCCACATGGAAAAAGTCAAATTTTTTTAAGGTAAGAAAAAATGATTGATTCAAATGCATTATCCCAAATATGAAACTGACTGTCTGAAAAAAAGGAATGTTGAACATCCTGAGTCAAGGCAAATAAATGTTTGAATACATATATTTAGAACTTTATAAAAAAGTGCCCAACCATAGCTTTAGAGTGTCACAGAAAATAAGACTTACTTACCCCAGGACACTCATCTACATGTTTGTAGAAAGCCAAACCAGTACTGAAACGAAAATCAGCAGAGGTAATGGTATATATATAAGAGTATATCGTCGATCTGAAAAGGGAGGTAAGAGATGAATCTCCACGACCGATAACAGAGAACCTATGAAATAGACCCCGTAGAAGGAGATCATTGAATTCAAATAGGCAATACTCTCCTCACATCCCTCTGACATTCACTGCACGCTGAGAGGAAAACCGGGCCCCAACTTGCTGCGGAGCGCATATCAACGTAGAATCTAGCACAAACTTACTTCACCACCTCCATAGGAGGCAAAGTTTGTAAAACTGAATTGTGGGTGTGGTGAGGGGTGTATTTATAGGCATTTTAAGGTTTGGGAAACTTTGCCCCTCCTGGTAGGAATGTATATCCCATACGTCACTAGCTCATGGACTCTTGCTAATTACATGAAAGAAAGTTACTTATTTTGTTGTCGGATTTTTTTTTCTTTCTTTTTTTTTTCCTTCTCACATATGAGGTGGGTGGTTGGGATTGGAGAATGTTTTGCACCATTGGAAAAATTAAACGAATTTTAACACATTTGTTCATTTTGAATTTCAAATGTTTGTACAACATTCTAAAATTCATTTAATGTAATAGTATTTCTAATGCTCTCTTTAAATGTAATATTAGTTTCAAATTTTTCTAACTTGAATATAACATTAAAAATCTAATTATGCAATATTCAAATAAGACAAATTTGAATTGAAATATTTGTACTAGTATTTCTAATGCTCTCTTTAAATGTAATATTTTAATTATTATTGAATCAATATATTTGTATCTTTTACGTATAAATTTACTATATTCCCTACCACATGAACTATTGAACTTCTGAATAGTATTTGTAAAATCGAATGCTACAATCGAAAATTGGAATGTAGATATTCAATTTAATTATGAATATTTGAAAACTAAAGTAATATTTGAAATAACATTTGATTAACAAATTTCAATAGGTTTTTGTTCTTATTAAAATTTGATTGTCCAAAATAAATGTCCACAAGTCTATTTGTTCTACCATGCAAATTACACTTTCACAACATTTGGCCATCCCTAGTGGGAGGTCCATGAGTGGCTTTATATGCATGTCAAAAGGAAATCATGTTTTATTATACTGTTATTAGAAAATTGAAAAAATTAGGTTTACTAATGTACTTGATATGAAGAAATCATCATTCATATATGAACGTTCTAATTGTGTATTTAAAGTAGTATTTGATTACTATTGATTAGTCAACATGATATACTGTAGCTCTTTCTTAATTGACATGATAGTTATGACTAACATTACACAGGAGCTTGTGATATGATTATCCTCTAATGGGCATCTTAATCGGTTAACCCTATATGTTCATATTGCAAATTAACTATGCAGATTGGGAGGAATACTACTTATTTTATAGTATTAATATGCATAACGTATAATCTCACTTTTTATTTAGAGGTTTGCACACATTTATTTCTGAGTAGTTGGGAGAAAAGCAGCATTGACCACTTCTGTGTAATAATAAAAGTGGCACCCATGATGAGTGTTCACTTTAGTTTCTACAGCAACCCCTGACTCTCCAGACTAGTTTCAAGTAGTGGGTGCTGCATATAGGTTTCTAATAGAAACAACAACTTTTGGGCGTGCATACTTTCTTATTTTTTTTTTTTCAACTGGTGGGGAAAGTTACAAATATTTTAAAAGTATTTCCTCTATCTCTAATGTTTTTCTATTAATGTTAACTGGATTATATCATTGAAACATCAAAATAAATAGTAAGAACTGTGATATGTGCATATGGGAAAGTCACTCTAGAAAGAAGAAAACGATCCACTCCTCAAGACTTGTAGTAAACTAAAATCCAAGTTTATTGTAATATCTTTAAAAGACAATACTGGGAATCTCCCAAGCATACAAACAGAGCAGGCGCAGCACTGATACTGTTTGTATAAATTTTGCCTATTGAGTAAAAGTCAGTGGGGACATTTGGCAGGGATTCGTATGAATGTATGAACTTGTGATCTATTGACAACAGAATTGGGAAATCACTCCACCACAAACTTTTCATTTCATTTGGTAAAGTCTTCATATTCAGAGTTTTAAATAATGATTAAGTAATGTCCTTTTCAGTTGACTGTTTCCTTTGCCAGCCAATAAGTATTTAAGAGCACAACTAGCTGTGACTTTGTTGACATATATAAATATATATACCACCACGTCCTGCTGGATGTTGACTTGTCAATTAGTACTGCAGCAACTTGTGAGAAATTAAGACATTTTGATGCTGTGTCTAATGTGTGAGGCCGTAACTTGCTTTGACCTATACAAATGCTTCTCTTCATTTGTTTGCCCATTTGTGCTGCTCCTCTGAAGCGCTGGAAAAGTTCCCCATAAAAAATAATGAAAAACAGATTTTGTTAATGAATATAAGCAAAAATGACTCAATGAATCTTGGGACATATCATAAACATAATGTCATATGATAGTTATTAAATTGATGGTAAACCCAAGCGTATAACAAATGCTAGGATTTACAATCACTAAAAATATTAATACAAATAAAAATAACCATTAGCTTCAGTTATCGTTTCCTAAAAAATTGTTTTAAACTCACCCTCAGCCACGGAGTTAGCGATCAACTTTCCTTACAGATAGGGTGAGTTGAAAATCGTTTTTTTAAAACGATGACTGAAGCCAATGTTTATTTTCAGTGATCGTAAATCCTAATGTTTGTTATATGCTTGGGTTTACCATCACTTTAAAGAGATACTCAAGTCAAAATAAACTTTTATTATTCAGATTGAACATGCAGTTTTAAGACTCTTTCCAATTTCCTTCCATTAACAAATTTTGTCCAGTCTTTTATATGCACACTTTCTGCGGAACAAGATACTACTGAGCATGTGCACAAGCTCACCGGGCATACGTATACTAGTCTGTGATTGGCTGATGTCTTGGTGATTGGCTGGAAAATGGGAAAAAAAATAAGTTTGTCAAAAAAAATCTACTGCTTATTTGGAATTCAGAGTAGGTGTTAAAACATTGCCTTTTTATTATGCACTTGTTAATTTTGTAATTCTACTGCATTGAGTGGTCCTTTAAGCCGAAAAACAGAAAACCCACTGTATCTCCATAAAGCTATACATTACCTAAACACAGTAAGGAATATATAAGGGGGATTTGGCTATGTAAATATTGAGATATTAGCTTCAATAATACTTGTTTACAATTATGTTTAAAGACATTTGTCTCCATCTATCTATCTGTATGGCAATTCCCAGCTGGACTTTAGCTAACCCCAAAGCAAAATCCACTAGGGAATTACCACAAAAATACATGCCAAAACATTGGCAGAAACTAACTGGAATTGTCTAACATACATTTAATGCTGGCATTTAATAAAGCACATTTACCTGCACCTATGAAGATGGCTCTAGCTAATTCTTGCTTCCCTAGACAAATATTAATATTTTTTTTTAGAAAAAACACAGCTAGCTAAACTGAGCTATTTGCTTATGTGAGTTTTGACCACAGATTTTTTTCATACAAGTGCAGTGCTTCTTTAGGCAGCTTTAAAGTATAAAAGGGATCAGAAAGTACAGTAAGAAACATAGACCTCACCAGCATATGAAAGATTTCTACTTGAAGGATAGGCTGGGACTTGGTATATCAGTCTTAAAGGGACATTATACACTAGATTTTTCTTTGCATAAATATTTTTTAGATGATCCATTTATATAGTGGCCCAGCGTTTGCATAAGGCGTTTAGGCAGCCACCTTAGGGCGCCCCAGCAGGAGGGGGGGGGGGGGCTCAAAGTTAGAGGGGCAAATTGGCTAAACATTGATATTTAAATAAAATTAAAAAAATACCCAACATGTTGTTTTTAGTAGAGAAGGTGCAAACTGCAGAGTGATAGGAGTCACGCCAGTCTGAGTCTATAGTTAGTTACTGAGACTGGCCGAGTAGCAAGCTGAACTCTGTAGTAGCTAGATTCCCTACAGCTAAAGGGACTGGTGAACTCAGTCACAGACAGAAGCCACGCCCACATCAAGTGACTGCAGTGAGTGCCAGTCTGTAACTAGCAGCTACCAGGTAAATCAGTGAATTCAGCAACTGTCTGTGTAATGTGTCAATTATATTCCTGTTTTTTCCAAAAAGCAAAGTTGCTTAACCTACTGCTTTATCCTATGTCATAAGACTATGTGGCTTGCTCACATCTCAGGGTTTCCAACTTTCCATGAGGATAAAAATCTGCAGGACATCTCTGTGTTCAAAACAAGTCCACTGGAAACAAAGGGGGTGAATTATAGTTCAAATTAAAAGCTTAAAAACATTTTTTTTTACAATATTCTTTAATTCTACAGAATTGTTTGTACATACATTTAGGTAAAAGCCTTTTAAAGTCTGCCCCAAATGTGGAATTTTGGTAAATTACCTCTGAGGTGGAAGTCTAGGATCAGTCTAGAATTGTTTTTGTAAATAAAGATGCTGATTACATAATGCATGATAATGCTGCATGGTAATTACCAGATTTAATGTGAGATCTTTTAGTTAAAGTGAGTTTGTTATAGAGTGATTATTTGGTTCTCACCAAAAGGGAAGGCTATAATAGCCCTAGCTATGGCAATAATAAAGAAACATAGTAAATCACATCATATTGTAAAGTGGAAATTGTAAAGTGGTTTGTGTGGCTTCCTAATCCCTAGTCCATGTAAGCTCTTTAAATACAATACTGTAAAAATAAATACATGAAACCATGGAAAAGCTATTACATTGGTACATGATTATAAATTTAATGAGATATATATTTCATTTAATAAGTGATATAATACTGTCTTATTCAATTACCAAATGACAGTCATTTTAATGGGTGTATTAATGAAAGCAGATTTCTGAAAAAAGGGAAATAAAATATAATTATAAATGTTTATTGTTTTTGTTTTCATACTTGAGTCCCACACTGGTTTCATATATTATGGAAAATTCCCATAGCTTGATATTTACTTTATATAATCTTCTCAGCTTCTTTTACCAAAGCAAAATGTGGCATTGAATGTAAGTGGTTACTGTGAGCTTAGGAAAGTGTTTACTTCGCTTTAAAGGCACAAAAAAGTAGCTTGTCCCATTACAGATACAATTATAGGTTTATGTTAGTTGTGGACTCACAGTAACTGTCACTAATAGCTTTCCCTAGTGGACTGTAATTGCTTCTCTCAAATAAAAAAAACTACAAACAGGATTTTGTGCATAAATGGGAAAAGTGTGCCGCTGTAAAGCAATGTATGCAGGTAATAAATGTGCTTTAGCATTAGCAGCTGTGTGTGACTGCTACTGTGACACAGAAGGCAGGTGACAAGCAGCTTACTGGAAGGAAGAACGCTTGATAATGAGGATCATGGTGAGGGGGACTGTGGGTACAGAGAGAGGGGTTAAGATTAAGAGGGTGAAGACAGAGGGGGCTATGTGTGAGGCACTGAGGCAAAGGGGAGTGAGTATTTGCATAGGTGCTGGTGGGGTGACCTGCAGTGACAACCCTAAATAACATTGCAGATTCCAGCGCTGACAAAAACTCCAGTATGTGTTCTACTTGGGATGTTTTTATTTCTTCTATAAATCTAAACAGTAAAAAAGATAACTATAATGGAGGAGACCAAAACAGTAGACTAATTCAGGGACAGGGAGTTGGTAAAGTCTGTTCATTTTTTTTCTAATAAATAATCTGTTGATTATATAGTAGCTTGCAGGTCTTAAATGTATTTACTGGTAGTTATATGCAGGGTAAATGTTCTATCTAGGACATATCGTTTGTTTTTAACTTGTGTCCCAATAAACTATTTTTCTACTTTTTTATCTATGGACTTTGAGCACTTCTTTTCCTATTTTTGTTCTTTAAATGGTAATCTAAGCCACCACTATAAAATACCTCTGAGTCTGACACTTAGTCACTCTAGTAGCAAGAGTAGATAACGTTCTGACAAGTGACAACTATAATTACCCTGCATATAACTGCCAGTAAATACATTTACAGCCTGCAAGTCACTATATAATCAACAGATTATGTATTAGAAAAAAAAAATGAAAAGACTTTACCAACCCCCTGAATTAGTTTTTTGTTTTGGTCTCCTCCATAGTTATCTTTTTCACTGTTTTCTTTTCAAATAGCAAGAGAAGGAAACCAAATTGATAATATTGATTGATATCCCTTTAACCAGCAATGGGGATGGTATGTAATCATGGGAGGGGTGGCAAAATGTATCCTCGCCTGTGTGGCCTAAAATCCTAGCTCCGGCCCTGAGCCCATAAAGTTTTATTTTTAAATGGATAGCTTTGCTTATTTTTAAATAACATTGCTCTGATTTTCAGACTCCAAACCAAGCAAAAGTTTTAGAAGAATATCGATGTATACCTACTCCAGCTTGTTTCTGTTTATGTAAAGTGTATTTTCATATGCAAAGGAAGGGGGAGGAGTGTCTGCTATTTCCCACTTGCAGTGGGTGTTCCAGCTACCCTTTAAACAGAGCTAAACTGGGAGCTTCTAAGTAAGTTTTTAAACGGTTTTATACTGGGTTTTTATATCAGTATCTGTGCATATTATTCTTTATAGTAGTATCTATTACATGCAGTTATGTGAAAATTAGCGTATAGTGATGTCGCGAATAGTTCCCGGCGAACATAGCATGTTCGCGTTCACCGCGGATGGCGAACATATGCGATGTTCGGTACGCCCCCTATTCCTCATCATTGAGTAAACTTTGACCCTGTACCTCACAGTCAGAAGACACATTCCAGCCAATCAGCAGCAGACCTTCCCTCCCAGACCCTCCCACCTCCTGGACAGCATCCATTTTAGATTCATTCGGAAGCTGCATTCTTAGTGAAAGGAGGGACAGTGTAGCTGCTGCTGATTTAATAGGGAAATCGATAGCTAGGCTAGTGTATTCAGTGTCCACTACAGTCCTGAAGGACTCATCTGATCTTTGCTGTAAGGACAGCACCCCAAAAAGCCCTTTTTAGGGTTAGAACATCAGTCTGCTTTTTTTTTTTTTTTTCCCTGTGTAATCTAATTGCAGTTGCCTGCCTGCCAGCGTGTGTCAGGCATATAGCATATACTGTGCCCACTTGCCCAGTGCCACCACTCATATCTGGTGTAATAGTAGTGTACATTTAAAAAAAACAACACTTTTTTGACTGTGAAATAATAGCAGACAGCTGCAAGTACCCAAGATGGCCACCAATAAGGCAGATGGGGAGGGTTAGAGAGCTGTTTTGGGGGGATCAGGGAGGTTGGGGGCTAAGGGGGGATGCTACACCACAGCATATGTAAATATGCTATAAAAAAATAAAAAAATAAAAAAAACCTTTTATTTTAGTACTGGCAGACTCTCTGGCGGGGACAATTGTGGGGTGGGGTAGAGAAGGGAGCTGTTTGGGAGGGATCAGGGGGTCTGATGTGTCAGGTGGGAGGCTGATCTCTACACTAAAGCTAAAATTAACCCTGCAAGCTCCCTACAAACTACCTAATTAACCCCTTCACTGCTAGCTATAATACACGTGTGATGCGCAGCAGCATTTAGCGGCCTTCTAATTACCAGAAAGCAACGCCAAAGTCATATATGTCTGCTATTTCGAACAAAGGGGATCCCAGAGAAGCATTTACAACCATGTGTGCCATAATTGCACAAGCTGTTTGTAAATAATTTCAGTGACAAACCTAAAATTGCGAAAAAATTTAAGTTTTTTTTAAATTTGATCGCATTTGGCGGTGAAATGGTGGCATTAAATATACCAAAATGGGCCTAGATCAATACTTTGGGTTGTCTACTACACTACACTTAAGCTAAAATTAACTCTACAAGCTCCCTACATGCTCCCTAATGAACCCCTTCACTGCTGGGCATAAAACACGTGTGGTGCGCAGTGGCATTTAGCAGCCTTCTAATTACCAAAAAGCCACGCCAAAGCCATATGTCTGCTATTTCTGAACAAAGGGGATCCCAGAGAAGCATTTACAACCATTTATGCCATAATTGCATAAGTTGTTTGTAAATAATTTCTGTGAGAAACCTAAAGTTTGTGAAAAGGTGAACAATTTTTTTTAATTTGATCGCATTTGGCGGTGAAATGGTGGCATTAAATATACCAAAATGGGCCTAGATCAATACTTTGGGTTGTCTACTACACTACACTTAAGCTAAAATTAACTCTACAAGCTCCCTACATGCTCCCTAATTAGCCCCTTCACTGCTGGGCATAAAACATGTGTGGTGGGCAGTGGCATTTAGCAGCCTTCTAATTACCAAAAAGCAACGCCAAAGCCATATAAGTCTGCTATAATGGCATGTCTGGCACACAGTGTTGGGGCAAGGGTCCATCTGACCACTGATACCTGGTCTGCAAAGCATGGTCAGGGCAGGTATATCACCTACACTGCGCACTGTGAAGCGGGCGTAACCCTTACACTACCTGATGGATGCAACATCATACCTGATGTTTTAAAGCACGTTATTCCAAACAGTTTAGGAATGTTAGTTGATTTATGCCCTTTATGGATTAAAACCAGACTCTGCATCAACTATGTAATTTTCCATGGGAGTTTTGCCATGGATCCCCCTCCGGCATGCCACAGTCCAGGTGTTAGTCCGCTTGAAACAACTTTTCCATCACTATTGTGGCCAGAAAGAGTCCCTGTGGGTTTTAAAATTTGCCTGCCTATTGAAGTCTATGGCGGTGCGCCCGGTTCGCCCGTTCGTGAACATTTGCGGAAGTTTGCATTCGCCGTTCGCGAACCCAAATTTTTATGTTCGCGACATCACTATTAGCGTATACTGTCCGTTTAAATTAAAGTATGGTGAGGAAAAAACAACTATGAGTATAGTAAAATGCAAAAGATCACTGAATAGCAAATTTACACATTTTTCCACAGTAAACTTCAAAAGCTTTTTTACTGTAGCAAAGGATTATGGATCAGTATGTACAAGGGAGCTTAAAATGTGAATCAGACATAATTATATGTAATGTGATATGATATGTTTCAGTTATCTCAGGTAATAAAACTTGTGGGAATATTTATAGATACTTTTCTTGTTTTAATACAGACAATGCTTTACACAGGCTAATATTTTCAAGCTGATAAGACTGTACACTTTTTGTTTATTTTTAAGGCTATTGGAGATTTTTGATCTAAAGTTCTTGGAAGAACGACTTTTGCAGTTTGCATATATTTTCTGTAGCAATGTTTCAACGGTACCCATAAAAGGGATGGTGGTTTGAGCACATGTCTCATTTTGTGTTCTACTTAAACATTTTTTATTTCATGCTATTATAATATTTTTCTCTGTGCTGTTACTTTACAAAATACACTAATATATGTCACTGTAGTGTGTGTGTTTAATTGTCTAGCTGATGTTGCTTCTGTTAAAATAAACTATTAAAGTCATTATCACATTTTGTACATTCTTATTATGTATGCTAGTCTGTGATTGGCAGTTGGCTGTCACATGATACAGGGGGCCAGCAAATTGGAGGAAAATCCATTTGTGAGAAAACAAATCTACTGTTTATTTGAAATAAAGAGCAAGTGTTATTGCATTGTCTTTTATTATGCACTTGTTGATTATGCATATCTACTATATTTAATGGCAATAGATGATAGATAGATAGATAGATAGATGATAGATGGATATTTTTAATTAAAAGCAATCAGAGCTCATAATTAAATATGTTATACTTAAATCATATAGATCAACAGGGAATTAAGGTAGTTAATATTTTTCTGATCCATATAAATATTTTTTTGTTTGTTTATTTTTTGTATCTCTTAAAAAAAAATAGACACATTATATGTCTTTGAAACCAGGAGAATTCCTAATTATATTTCTACGTATTTTAAAATCTCAAGTAAAAAAAAAAGTTTTTACTCAGTTTTTTTTTATTCTCTTCAATTTATTTGTTTCATGAATTACTTAATGGAAATTTGAAACTTAAACTCTACCCAGATTTTTTTTCTGATACATATAAATAATTTTTGTTGTTGTTTTTATTTTGTATCTCTTAAAAAAAATAGACACATTATATGTCTTTGAAACCAGGAGAAACTTAAACTCTAATCAGAGCCCTCTATTTCCTATTTTATTTTCTCTATTATCGAGTTGTTTTTATGATGAGTTCATTATTTCATCCAAGGAGACCTTAAATTACTACATGATTCTTTTGCAAACAATTAAATAATTGTCACCTGGCTTCTGAGGAACTTTTAACCATCAAGGGACCACAAAGTTAATTCACAAAGGCTTTTACTCCAATTAGCTGGTAATGTATAAAAACACATTGTGACAAACAGAGCAATAAGTGGAGGCCCATCATTTTAAATCATGGAAATAAACTGTATAATATTCCATTTTCTTTTTGCTTTCTATGAGCTTAAGTTCTGAGCTTTCCCTTATGGATCTGTGTTGTCAGAACCTATCACATATCCATTATTTTTCCCCTTTTCTTATTTGTAAAATGCTAAAAGGTGAGAGCAATTATAACAAAGAGAAACATGGTTATGAAGCTGTAGTATCTGAAGCTACTTAAGGAGAACAATATCCAACAATATGGCAGCTTTTGTATTCAACAGAGAGAATGGCTAGATTAAGTTTTGTTGAAGTGTATTACAAATTACAGATACAGTATACTTTTTTTTTCTCTATGGCATTTAGTTAAAGGGCCATTATACACTCATTTTTTCTTTGCATAAATGTTTTGTAGATGATCTATTTATAAAGCCCATAAAGTTTTTGTTTTTTTAAAATGTATAGTTTTGCTTATTTTTAAATAACATTGCTCTGATTTTCAGACTCCTAACCAAGCCCCAAAGTTTTATTTGAATACCGTCAGCTACCTTCTCCAGCTTGCTCCTGTTTGTGTAAAATTTATTTTCATATGCAAACGAAGGGGGAGGGGGGAGTGTCTTATTTCCCACTTGCAGTGGGCTTTCCAACTATCTTTTCAACAGAGGTAAACTGAGAGCTTCTAAGTAAGTTTTTAAACAGTTTAATACTGGATTTTTATATCAGTATCTGTGCATCGTATTCTTTATAGTAGTGTCTATTACATGCAGTTATATGAAAATGAGTGTATACTGTCCCTTTAAGATTCAACCTACAAGAATACACAGCCTGCTTTTAGTGAAATACATGCATAGTTGTGAGATTTGTAAATATATTTTCTATTATTTATTAATGTTAGTAAAGTACAATGTTGACTCTTCAATAGCTTAAATGGTAATGGCTTTAAAACTGAAGTTTCATTAAGTTTGTGTAGCTTTATTTCATTTGGTATAAACATTAAAGAAAATTATAATGAGTAAGACATCTTTTTTTGGCACTTAATTTAAAGAAATATTCTACTCACCATAAATGCATATATATTTTACTACTGCACAATATTTTAGAAGGCTTGCTATATATTATCTGAAACTGGCAAAGTGTGAAAGTTCTGGCACTGATTTTAGAGCATAGCTAGCAAGCATCTGAGTAGATGTTTGCAGAAGGGATATGTTTTGTATTGAAAATACACATAAACATTCATTTGTTTTAGTATTATATGGCAACATTTTTAAAACCTATATCCTGGTGTCAAAAACCTAACATTCTTGAAAAAATTATTTATTTTTTATAGAAACTAAATCTCACAACAATAAACAGCTAACACATCATTAAATAGTAATTAAACAGTTTGAGATTGTTATATAAAATGTTTATTTATGTATAGTAACTTTGCAGTATACCTTCTTTATTTATTTTGTCAACTTTTCTAGTAATTTAATTCTGAATTTTGTTGTTTTTTTTTTCAAATCACTGTAAGGTTTCTAGAAATGAATGGGTGTTGACCATTTGGATTCTAGGTTTTTCCCTTATCTATCTCTTTTTGCTGTGGACAATTAGGGTAAAATATAATACATGCAACAAAAGAAATCATGCAATCACGACTGTATGGAAACCCTATTAGTTACCTTTAGCAATCCTATATTGAACACAGCTGTTTTTGCAAACTCAAGTTTCTGCCTATTTTATATATTTCCCAAAATGTTCTCAGCACAATACATAGATAAAGGGAAACCTAGGTTTTAACAAGGTGACATCCATTACTCTTTTACACTTATATCTTCAATATTTAAACAAATAATATAATTTAAAAAATACATTTACTATTCTCAATGCTATTTGCTTTGAATACATTATTATATCTAGTACTTAGTTACTGGTTAGAATCCCTATATGGCAAGAATAATGACATATTATATATATATATATATATATATATATATATATATATATATATATATATATATATATTTAAATGTTTAATGATACCCCCAATTTTCTATAATTGTTCATAATTCCATCATTACCCCTAGCCTGCATGCCCAATGTCTTGGGGTCACACTCGACTCAGACCTTTCCTTCACGCCTCACATTCAGTCCTTGGCTAAGGCCTGCCGCTTCCACCTTAAAAACATCCCTAAAATTAGACATCTCCTTACACAAGACACAACTAAGATTTTAATCCACTCTCTCATCCTTTCAGGTCTCAACTACTGCAACTCCGTCCTCTCTGGTCTATCTAGCTGCTGCCTAGCTCCTTCACAATCCATAATGAATGCCTCTGCCAGGCTCATCTTTCTTACACGTCGCTCTTCATCTGCTTCACCTCTCTGCCAATCCCTTCACTGGTTTCCTCTAGCCTCCAGAATTAAAAACAAAATCCTCACTCTGACATACAAAGCCCTCAACTGCACTGCTCCCTTCTACATTTCAGACCTTGTCTCCAGATACTCTCCCTCCCGTCCCCTTCACTCTGCTCATGATCTTCTACTCTCCTCCTCCTCTTTTTACTTCCTCACATTCCCATTTACAGGACTTCTCCAGACTGGCCCCTATCTTGTGGAACTCCCTGCCTCGCTCCACAAGTCTCTCCTCTAGTTTTAACAGATTCAAGAGCTCCCTAAAGGCTCTACTATTCAGGGATGCATAAAACCAACACTAAACTTTCCTAACTCCATTGCTTTCCCCTTGAACCCCTTAGAATGTAAGCCTATAAGCCCAGTTGTTTGCAGATCTCCTTCATAAGAGTCAACTACAACAGTGCAACTCTCGGCAGGGCCCTCTACCCATTTGATCCCTATAAATGTTATCCTGTATATCAACTGTGTTTATAGCGCTGCAGAATCTGTTGGCGCTCTACAAATACCTGTTAATAATAATAATAAAAATAATAACATGAACAAACATAAACTCTTGAATGAGATGGCTATATATATTGAGATCCTATGTTGTACATATAAATATTTATAAAGAACTGTTGGGTTATTTGTTTAACATTATGTATGTCTGTCAGTAACAGTTTTGTTAAATATTTGCAGGACCAAATACATTATTCTGCTAAGACACATATTTGGAGTATGACCGAAAAAAATCAAACAGCTGTGACTGAATTCTTGCTTCTTGGATTCCAAAGGTTGGGCTCTTTTAAAGTGATCTTTTTTCTTCTAATACTTATTGTATATGTTATGACAATAACTCTAAACATTATGATCATAATACTGGTATCTACCAGACAACAACTGCACCCTCCTATGTATTTCTTTCTCAAACAACTGTCAGCCATGGAAATTATTCTGGTTACTATAATTGTCCCCAACATGCTACATGTTATTTGGTTAGATGGAGCCCTGATTTCTGTTAAAGGCTGTATCACTCAAAGTTACCTATTTTTTTCTGTAGGAAGCACAGGGTGCTACCTCCTTACAGTAATGTCCTATGATCGCTATGTAGCCATTTGCAGTCCTCTACTTTATAACACCATCATGGACCTTACACTTCAGCATCTTCTGGTTATTTGTTGCTGGATGCTAGGTTTTCTTCTAAACATAATTAAACTTGTTTTTCTGTGTAATGTTCAGTTCTGTGAACTCAATGTCATTGATCATTTCTTCTGTGATCTTTCACCTATTTTAGAGCTTGCATGTTCTGATACTTTTGGCTTTAAAATTGAAATATTGGTCCTTGCCATCCCTGTAATTATAGTGCCTTTTATTTTAATTACAATAAGCTACATTTGTATTTTCATAACTATCTTTGGCATTTCCACTTCCATCAAGAGAAAGAAAGCATTCTCCACCTGTAGTTCCCATCTGACTGTTGTGTGTATTTTTTTTGGGACATTGATAGCCGCTTACTTGGTTCCGAATAAGATAAATGCTTTGACTGTAAATAAAATTATTGCACTGATGTACACGGTGATTACTCCACTGTTCAATCCAATAATATACAGCCTTCGTAGTCAGGAGATGAGAATTGCCGTTGGAAAAACCATTGGGTGTACCAGAAATTAAACTATTGTTCACTTAAAAGTTATTTTCCTTAAGCGGGTTTCCTACATCTAAAGGTGGGTATTATAACCTGTAAACCAGTGGTGGGAAACCAGTATCATTCATTCTTCTGAATATTTATTCCATAAAATAGTCCAGTATTTGTAGCCCTTATATTAGCTCCAAAGTATGGAGAGTTTAATTCACTCTACCCCATACACACATTGATTTAAAACAGAAAAATTGTAGTCCATATGTAATCCAATTGTTTAGTGTGATAATATACCTTATATGTATTTTATAGAAGTATAAATGTTCAAAATGGAGAGCCTATTTCATTTGTAATATGTTTCATGATCTACCAACCCAATTATATTCTTGTTGCAGATAAGCATTCATTAATGATTCATAAATAAATTGATCTAAACATCTTAATTTAAATCTAATATATATCTACCTATCTACCAGGCTCACAGGTATTGTCAGTAAGAAAAGTCCCTAGAGTTAAGTAATAATATAGTTGATAATTCCAAAGTACAGAGGTATGAAATCTCAGATGTTACCTATAGCTGGAATGTGTATGAGAAATTGGAAACAAATACAAAAAGTGCAATGGGTATCTATAAAGGATATAGTGTCTATCATTCTTTTAGACATTGTTGATCACAGATGAATTTTAAGATGGGCCAAGAACAAACCAATTTAAAATAATCAAAAAGAGGTACTAAAATAGCAGAAAAGCAAACAAGTCAGGCAAAAGGATCAGGATTCCAGATAATTACAATGTATAAAAAGAAGTGTAACCAGGGACATATGTAACACATACAATGACAGTAAATATCAATGTGAATGTATTAGTATATAAAGAAAATATATATTTTAATTGATTGAATTAGAATAAAATAGATTCATTTTGAAAGGGATTATCACAATGTTTGCCTTAAAGGGACAGTCTACTTGATTTTTGTTTATTGTTTAAAAATATAGATAACACCTTTACTACCTATTTCCAAGCTTTGCACAACCAATGCTGTTATATTATTAACCCCTTAATGACATAGGATGTACCAGGTACGTCATAGAAAAACTCCCCTTAACGACAATTGACGTACCTGGCACGTCCCCTGTTGTTTGAAGTGCTGAAAGCGATCATGATCACTTCCAGCTGCTTACAAGGGATTGTAGTGATGCCTCAATATTGAGGCATCACTGCAATCCCCTATTTTACCCACTGATGCGGAAAGGGCCACTCTTTGGCCCTCTCTGCATCAGCCATTAATAGTAAAGCATTCGTTCACGTTGGTGGGTGGGAGCAGCTTCCTGGAGGAGCGTAGGCTGTTTGTTGCTTTATTATACATCACAATCTGATATCGCATTGTGGGCGGTTGCTGCCGGGGGGTGGCGTGGGCGGCGCTTGTGCGCGCACGCAAAATATGCATTCAAGTGAAAAAAAAGACAGATGCAGATGAAGGGGGATCTCCGTTGTTTAGTAAGGGATCTGGGAGGGGGAGGGATGTAGATTGTTGAGTGGGGGGCAGCTACACTACAGAAAAAAAAATATTTCATTTAAAAAGTAAAAAAAAAAACATTTTGGGGGGCAAATTGGGTAATGGCAGACAGTCATATTTGGCGGTGAAATGGTGGCATGAAATATACCAAAATGGGCCTAGATCAATAATTTGGGTTGTCTACTACACTACACTAAAGCTAAAATTAAACCTAAAAGCTTCCTACAAGCTCCCTAATTAACCCCTTCACTGCTGGGCATAATACACGTGTGGTGTGCAGCGGTATTTAACGGCCTTCTAATTACCAAAAAGCAATGCCAAAGCGATATATGTCTGCTATTTCTGAACAAAGGGGATCCCAGAGAAGTATTTACAACCATTTATGCCATAATTGCATAAGTTGTTTGTAAATAAATTCAGCAAGAAACCTAAAGTTTGTGAAAAAATTTGTGAAAAAGTCAACAATTTCTTTTATTTGATCGCATTTGGCGGTGAAATGGTGGCATGAAATATACCAAAATGGGCCTAGATCAATACTTTGGGATGTCTTCTAAATAAAAATATATACATGTCAATGGATATTCAGGGATTCCTGAAAGATATCGGTGTTCCAATGTAACTAGCGCTAATTTTGAAAAAAAAGTGGTTTGGAAATAGCAAAGTGCTACTTGTATTTTTTGCCCTATAACTTGTAAAAAATAGCAAAGAACATGTAAACACTGGGTATTTCTAAACTCGGGACAAAATTTAGAAACTATTTAGAATGGGTGTTTTTTGGTGGTTGTAGATGTGTAACAGATTTTGGGGGTCAAAGTTAGAAAAGGTGTGTTTTTTTCAATGTTTTCCTCATATTTTATATATTTTTTTATAGTAAATTATAAGATATGATGAAAATAATGGTATCTTTAGAAAGTCCATTTAATGGCGAGAAAAAGGGTATATAATATGTGTGAGTACAGTAAATGAGTAAGAGGAAAATTACAGCTAAACACAAACACTGCAGAAATGTAAAAATAGCCATTGTCATTAAGGGTAAGAAAATTGAAAAATGGTCCGGTCATTATGGGGTTAAACTTTATAACCTCTAAATATCCGCCTGTTCCTGCGCCCCTGTAGGCTGCCTCTTATCTCAATACATTTTATTAGCTTCTCACAGCCATACAGTGTTATTCCATGTGTGCAATATAGAAAACATTGTGCTCTCTCCCATGGAGTTATGCAGGAACCATCACTAATTGTCTAAAATGCAAGTCTGTAAAAAGGGGGCAGTCTGCAGATGCTTAGATACAAGGTAATCACAAATGTAAAATGTATATTAATATAACAGTGTTGGTTATGCAAAACTTTTGGAATGGGTAATAAAGGTATTATCTATCTTTTTAATAATAAACATTTTCAAGTAGACTGTTGCTTTACCATTGACAGTTAAGCTTACATAATTTAGGTAAAAAAAGGCACACAGACTATTTCTATTATGTTTCAATAGAAAAAATGTTGTATTCTGTTCTTAGTAGCCAAGCCTAGAATTAGTACTACTTGTTACTTGGTAGATATAATTTAGTTAAGGATAATTTATTCCAAGGACTTTGTTTACTTTAATTTTAACTGATTATTGGGTAAATGCCAATTTTTCAATGTGCAAAACATTTTCTATTTTACAGGAGCAATAATTTAGATATTGTATCTATTTCTTATTTATTTATAAAATGCCTTCTGTTTATGATATTTCTATTTTAGATAAAAAATATTTAAAAGGATATATTTTAAAGTGACACAAGTCAAAATTAAATTAAAGAGACTTTCAAATTTACTTCCAATATTAAATTGTGCAAGGATGTTTTATTTTACATGCACACTTTCTGAGGTACCAGCTACTATTGAGCATGTGCAAAAGTGTATACGCGGATAAGTGTATACATACATAAGTCAGTCATTGGCTAATAGCTGCCACATGATATAAAGGGCTGGCAAATTGAAGTAAATTTTGAAATTTGTCAGAAAAAAATCTACTGCTAATTAATTATCTTTTATTTGTACTTTTTTTTTGTATGTCCATTTAAACATAGCCACCTTTTTGCTCTAGGCAGCTTTAATGCTTAGCAGAGATTGGAATTCATGTTACTTTAAGAGACTTGTAGACAGCTGTTTCAGTGTTTTTAAACCTTATTAGCTCATAATAGATTTTCACTTGTTGAATAAAATAGCTGGTATAGGGCATCCAAACAAGTCTATAACTTAATTCTGGTGAGTAAAAAAACAAGGAATCCCCCTCCTGCTGTATAAGTAAAGTGATATACAACAGATCAGAGTATAGCAAATTTGTACATATTTCCTCAGAAAATCTCAACAATCTTTCCACTTAAGCAAGGATTCTGTTAATGAGTTTTAAAATGTAAGTTATAAATTATTACGATGCACGAGCGAAATGCTGCGCACCCATTGTTTGATACTATAATATAAAGGATAAATATACAGTATATGGACATTTTTCCTATTGTTAGTAAAAACAATACTTTTCTTATGCTAAAATGATTAATCTTTATAGACTGTACCATGTGTAGTTAATTCTAAGGCAGTTGGAAATGATCTCTCTGTAAAAAGCCTGGAAGAGGAACCAGTAATATCTACAGAAATACTCATTTAAGTATTTTGGATGAATATGTTTCAGTAGTAGTTCCCATAAAAGCAATAGTGGTTATAATGAAGAATTGTTCATATTAACAAGCTTTTTAATATTCTGTTCCATGTGAACATTTTTATTTGCTTTTTAAATATCTTCATTTTATTCTGTGGCCCAGAATACAAGTGGACTATGGCCCAGAATACAAGTGGACTATGGCCCAGAATACAAGTGGACTATGGCCCAGAATACAAGTGGACTATGGCCCAGAATACAAGTGGACTATGGCCCAGAATACAAGTGGAGTATTAACAATAGCATTATTGCTAGACCGAGCTAAAATTAGCATGCAACTTGATATAACAAGTAACATTGGTGGCACATAGGGAGAGTATAGTCTAGCTAACAGTCACCTAGATTACGAGTTTTGCGTTGCGGCTTTTAATGCTGAAAAAATGGCAATTTCAGCGTAAAAAACAGTAACGCACTATTGTGAGTCTTGTTGGTATAGCTATTCCACAAGCATTTTAGCCTGTAACGCAAGTCAATCCCGCACTCAAAAAAATTACGTTTTTGCGTGGGTTTTCCATAGCGCCGGTATTACAGGTTGAGCGGTAAGGCTTAAATGCTTGCGTTAAAGCCTATACCGACATGATCGATACCGCCATCTGAGACTAGTAGTATGGATTTTGTGTAACAAAAATGTTTCACAAAACTCATAAATAAAGTGTTACAAAGTACACTAACACCCATAAACTACCTATTAACCCCTAAACTACCACCCTCCCGCATCACAAACACTATATTAAACCTATTAACTCCTAATCTGCCGCCCACCCACATCGCGACTATTCAATAAAGCTATTAACACCTTAATCTGCCGCCCACCCCCATCGCCCACTCTATTTAAATATATTAACCCCTATTCCCCCACACCCCGACATTGCCACCACTAAATAAAGTTATTAACCCCTAAACCTTCAGCCTGCCACATCGCCACCACTAAATAAACCTATTAACCCCTAAACCGCTGGCCCCTCACATCGCAAAATGCTCAATTAAAATATTAACCCCTAAACCTAACACCCCCTAAATTAAAATTAAAATTACAATAAATAAATAAAAACGTACCTGTGAAATAAATATAAATCTAACATTAAACTATAAATTAGCCTAACATAACTATTCTAATAAAATAAAAAAATACTACCAATTAAAATATCTGAATTACAAATTTAAAAAAACCTAACACTACGAAAAAAATTTAAAAATCTAAATTACAACAAAAAAAAACAAATCCTATGAAAAATGTAAAAAATCTAACAGCTAGATTACGAGTTTTGCGATAGGTGAAAAAAGCAATGTTAACAGGTCCTAACGCTGCTTTTTTACACACGCTTTTGTATTTAATGTAGGGAATTTATTTAATTATAGTGTAGTGTTAGGTGTTATTGTAACTTAGTTTAGGTTTTATTTTACAGGTACTTTTGTATTTATTTTAGCTAGGTAGTTATTAAATAGTTAATAACTATTTAATAACTATTCTACCTAGTTAAAATAAACCCTAAGATAGATACAATGTAACTATTAGTTATATTGTAGCTAGCTTAGGGTTTATTTTACAGGTAAGTATTTAGTTTTAAATAGGAATAATTTAGTTAATGATAGGAATTTTATTTAGATTTATTTTAAATATATTTAAGTTAGGTGGTGTAAGGGTTAGGGTTAGACTTAGGTTTAGGGGTTAATACATTTAGTATATTGGCGGCGACGTTGGGGCGGCAGATTAGGGGTTAATAAATGTAGGTAGGTGGCGGCGATGTTAGGGACGGCAGATTAGGGGTTAATAATATTTATCTAATGTTTGTGAGGCGGGAGTGCGGCGGTTTAGGGGTTAATATGTTTATTATAGTGGGGGCGACTTTGGGGCGGCAGATTAGGGGTTAATAAGTGTAGGTAGGTAGCGGCGACATTGTGGGCGGCAGATTAGGGGTTAATAAATATAATGTATGTGTCGGCGATGTCGGGGCAGCACATTAGGGGTTAATAAGTGTAAGATTAGGGGTGTTTAGACTCGGGGTTCATGTTAGGGAGTCCGGTGTAAATATAAATTTTATTTTCCCATAGGAATCAATGGGGCTGCGTTACTGAGCTAAACGCTGCTTTAATGCAGGTGTTAGACTTTTTTTCAGCCAGCTCTCCCCGTTGACTCCTATGGGGAAATCGTGCACGAGCACGTTCAACCAGCTCACCGCTGACTTAAGCACTGTTGGTATTGAAGTGAGATTTGGAGCAAAATTTTGCTCTATGCTCACTTTTTGTCTTTTAACGCTGGGTTTGTAAAAACTCGTAATACCAGCGCTGCAGGTAAGTGAGCGGTGAGAATAACGTGCAAGTTATCACCGCACCCCTGTTACCGCAAAACTCGTAATCTAGGTGTATGTTTGTTATAATGCTCAATTTCTTCACATTTCTTTTTAGTACCTTTTTTCTCTATAACAAACTACTTTATTCTATTACTCCTTCCCCCTCACCACCTGCACTGTTTATCAGCCCATCTCTCTTAACCTCACCTTACTTTTGTATTCATGAGCTTCACACATTCCTAAAGACTCTCTCTCCCCCTTGCACTTCAGCCTGAAAACAGTCTCATTGCTGCAAATCTGCATCTCACCTCATGTCACTCTCCCTCTTGCTCATACTAGCTGCTGGCGACATCTCCCCTAATCCTGACTTTCTAGCCTTGCACACCCATGCGGGCCTTTCAATAGACTTCAAAAGCAAAACTCTGGTAACCTTAATCTCATTCCTCTTGCATCTTAAACCGCCACCCCCTACACTTGTGCAATCTGGAATTCTCTCTCTGTTTGCAAAAAGCTCACTTATATACATGATCTCTTTATTTCCCACTCTCTTAACATTGTGGCTCATACAGAAACCTGGCTCTCTGCTTCAGACACATCATCCACTGCTGCACTGTCACATGGGGGTCTCCAATTCAGCCACACTCCTAGGTCTGGCAATAGACAAGGAGGTGGTGTTGGTATGTGTTGGTATTTTACTTTCTCTTGTTGCACCCTTCAACAAATAGAGGCCTTCTCTTCCCTCACATTTTCTTCATTTGAAGCACACATGATTTGTTTATTTTCTCCCCCCTCTATACGTGTTGTAGTCATATATCACCCTCCTGGCTCCCCAACTCAATTTTTAGATCACTTTGCTGCCTGGCTTCCCTATTTCCTTTCATCAGACACCCCTGCCCTCATTCTTGGTGACTTCAACATCCATCTTGACAATCCCACTGCCTCCTCTGCAAAACAACTTCTGCAACTCACTTCCTCTTTCGGCCTGTCACAATGGACTGACTCTCCCACTCACAAAGATGGTCACTCCCTTTATCTGATTTTCATCTATCGATGCACTATCTCAAATTTCACAAACTTACCTTTTCCTCTTTCTGACCATCATCTCCTAACTTACAACATTAATTCCCTCCCTACAACCCCCCCCCTTCCTCTACCCCTTACACCAAACTTCACAGAAGCACTAAGTCATTAGATAAGCAACAGCTTGCTAGCTCTTTCAAACCTCTCCTTTCTTCCATCACATCCTTTTCCTGCCCTGACCAATCTATCTGCCACTATAACTCCACCCTTACATTGGTTATTGACACTCTCCTCCCATAGCTCATTAACCACATTCTCATCCTCAGCCCTGGCATACTCCTCTGACACAGTACCTTTGCAGATGTTCCCGTACTGCTGAGCAACACTGGAGGAAAGCTAGGAGTTCAGCTGACTTTCTTCACTATAAGTTCATCCTGAACTCCTACTATTTTGCCCTTAATCTTTATAAGCAACAATACTTCTCTAATCTCATCCCTACTCTTTCCTCTAACCCAAAATGTCTGTTTTCCAAATTCAATTCTCCGCCCACCCCCACCTCCTAATACTACTTCTCTCTCAGCTTAAGATTTTGCCAGCCACTTCAATAACAAAATTAACTTCATCAGAAACGAAATCACCTGTCAACTTACTACCAATCTCCCACCCCCTCAAAAGCTCACAATCATCCAAAACTCAAATACCCGTAAATTTAGCTATTTTGCCCCTGTTAGTTAGTTAGTTATTTTCTGCCCTTATACTGTCCTCCCACCTCACTACCTGTCCCCCCGACCCCATCCCCTCAAAGCTACTCCACTTCCCTCTCTTTTACCCTCAACCCAATACTCACACACATTTTCAACCTCTCCCTAAGCACTGGTATATTTTCCTCATCTCTAAAACATGCACTGGTCACACCTATCCTCAAAAAACCTTCCCTTGATCCAACCTCCACATCCAACTACCGTCCTATTTCCCTATTCCCTCTTGCCTCAAAGCTCCTTGAAAAGCTAGAATATGCACGTCTATCCCATTTCCTTACACTAAACTCTCTTCTTGACCCACTGCAATCTGGATTTCTTTCCCATTACTCCACAAAGACGGCAATTGTCAAGGTTACCAATGACCTACTTACAGCAAAATCTGAAGGCCACTTCTCTCTGCTTATCCTCCTTGATCTGTCTGCAGCCTTTGACAATGTTGACCACGCTCTTTTGCTCCAAACTCTCCAATCCTTCGGCATCTGCAACACAGCTCTCTTGTCTTCTGTTGGGGTACCTCAAGGCTCTGTCCTTGGTCCCCTTCATTTTTCATTTTTTAATCTATACATCATCATTAGGTTCCTTAATAAAGTCCCACAGCTTTAATATCATTTGTATGCCAATGGCACCCAAATCTACCTCTCTGCACCAGACCTACCGCCTTCCTTACTAACCTGTGTCACTATCTGTCTTTCTCATATCTCATATTGGATGTCCTCTCACTAGCTTAAGCTAAATCTCTCCAAAACTGAACTCCTTATTTTTCCCCCTTCTTCCAAAATCTCCACCCCCCCAATTTTCTCTAACTGTTGATAATTCCATCATTACCTCTACCCCGCATGTCCAATGTCTTGGGGTCACACTTGATTCAGACATTTCCTTCACTCCTCACATTCAGTCCTTGGTTAAAGCCTGCCGCTTCCACCTTAAAAACATCTCTAAAATTAGACATTTCCTTACACAAGACACAACTAAGATGTTAATCCACTCTCTCATCCTTTCCCATCTTGACTACAGCAACTCTGTCCTCTCTGGTCTACCTAGCTGCCACCTTGCTCCTTTACAATCTATAATGAATGCCTCTGCCAGGCTCATCTTCCTTACATGTTGCTCTTCATCTGCTGCACCTCTCTGCCAATCCCTTTACTGGCTTCCTCTTGCCTCCAGAATTAAGCACAAAATCCTCAGTCTGACATACAAAGCCCTCAACTGCACTGCTCCCCCCATACATTTCAGACCTTGTCTCCAGATACTCTCTCTCCTGTCCCCTTCGCTCTGCTCACAATGTCCTCTTCTCCTCCTCTCTTGTTACTTCCTCACATTCCCATTTACAGGACTTCTCCAGACTGGCCCCCATCTTGTGGAACTCCCTGCCTCGCTCCACAAGACTCTCCCCTAGTTTTAACAGCTTCAAGCACTCCCTAAAGACTCTACTATTCAGGGATGCATACAACCAACACTAACCTTTCCTAACTCCATTGCTTTTCCCTTGAACCCCTTAGAATATAAGCCTATGAGCCCAGCTGTTTGTAGATCTCCTTCATAAGAGCCGACTACAACAGTGCAACTCTCAGCAGGGCCCTCTACCCATTTGATCCTTATAAATGTTATCCTGTATACCAACTATGTTTATAGCGCTGCGGAATCTGATGGCGCTCTACTAATAACCGTTAATAATAATAATAATAATAATAATTTCTTTAGGGCAATGCCCTACAAAAGGCCCTTTTTATTTTTATAAGGCTATTAGATTAGGTGTAATTGTTTTTATTTTTAATAATTTTTTTTTTTTTTTTTAATGTTAGTGTTTTTTATTTTTCAGGATTTTAGTGTTAATTATTTTTGATAAACTTAGATTTTTTTTACATTTTTTGTAGGATTTGGGTTTTTTTAGTTGTAATTTAGATTATTTTTTTCATAGTGTTAGGTATTTTTAAATTTTTAATTTAGATATTTTAATTGGTAGTATTTTTTATTTTATTAGAATAGTTATGTTAGGTTAATTTATAGTTTAATGTTAGGTTTATATTTAATTCAGAGGTAAGTTTTTATTTATTTAAATAGAGTTATATTGTAATTTTAATTTAAAGTTAGGGGGTTAATAGTTTAATTTAGTGTTTTGCGATGTGAGGGGCTGGCAGTTTAGGGGTTAATAGGTTTATTTAGTGGCAGAGATGTGGGAGGCCGGATGTTTCGGGGTAATAACTTTATTATAGTGGCAGCAATGTCGGGGAGCGGTGGAATAGGGGTTAATAACTTTTTTTAGTGGCGGCGATGTCGAGAGCGGCAGATTAGGAGTTAATATCTTTATTTAGGTGTTGGCAATGTTGGGACAGCAGATTAGGGGTGTTTAGACTTGAAGTAAATATAAAAAAGGTAAAGTTGTAGCTGACCTTGAGAGTCTCAGGGGACCGGTATAATACAAATGCCAGTGTGGTAAGTGCAGGACTGCGCCTGTCCTCTTACTTCTGCTACTAGCTGAAAGTGTATGTGCTTTATTCCATATGCATTTGTACAAAAAGTCTCTTATACTGTAGCTGGCAGTGGAGATTATAAAATTGCTTCAGTGTGCTGGAGTATCAAAGGTGTTCAACACAGTATCTATGCAAACATACAAACATGTGTGTCCAGTGTGAGAGAAAGAGAAAATAAGCTGAAAAGCTTTGCAGCTCAACTCACGTCACTCTTGATGCAATAGCCCCCCTTCTGGGTTCTGCGTTGACCTCTCGGGGTAATGTTTATATCCGATGCACCCCCTGTTAGGGGGCTCGTCCCCCCTCCTTTCTCCTCCACAATAGTGCCACTGTCTAGCTGCCGGTCTAGAATTCTCCCCCGTGCAAATGAAACAAGTGCCTTACTCCTGCTACCCATGCTCACACAGAGGCCAAATGTAAATGTGCAAAGTGTGAAGAATTGGAGCACCAGGTTTCAAAGGAGGGTATAAAAACACAATTTTATTGAAAAGTTACAAATAAAGGGACCATCGTCCCTGGGGTAAAATCTTAAAGAAGGTAAATGTTAGACTAACATGTTATGGCTAAGATTACGGCGTGAGAGCCGAAACATGTTAGCCTAACTTACTTCGTTTACCTTCTTTAAGATTTTACCCCAGGGACGATGGTCCCTTTATTTGTAACTTTTCAATAAAATTGTGTTTTTATACCCTCCTTTGAAACCCGGTGCTCCATTTCTTCACACTTTGCGTGTTTAGACTTGGGGTTTATGTTAGGGTGTTAGGTTTTTCCCTATAGATATCAATGGGGTTGCGTTACGGCAATCTCCATTCCGCACTTCAGGTGTTAGTTTTTTTTCTAACACTCTCTCCCCATTGATGTCTATGGGGGAAAGCATGCACGAGCACGTCAAAGCAGCCCTTGACTTTTGTGCGGTATGGTATGACGCCATCATATCGCACGCACAAGGAGGCTTTTTAGTAACTCATAATGGCAGTGCTATGGAGGGTGAAATAATGCAAGTTTTGTTGCGTTCTTTTCTCACCCTGTTTAGCGCAAAACTCGTAATCTAGATGAGTGTTTTTAAGACAAATAACTCTAATATGAGGTCTATCAAATGGGTATCAGCCCACCCTTGAGTAAAGTTTAGTTTTCTGTAATTTAATCTTTGAGACTTCTAACTAAAGTTATGTTTAGGCTGTAGATCGTGTTTGTTTGTGCTGGCATTTCAAGTTAAAAGTAAAAAGTTATTGGTCGAGGGAAAGACTCGGGCATGTTAACATCTGGAGGTCTGATAGCTTGTAGGGATGGGCGAATGTGTAAATTTTCGAATTTCGAATGTAGAACGAATGTTATTACCGAAATTCGAATTATAAATCTGAATGTTGATAAGAACGAATATTCTTAAAAATTCTATAATCGAATGTTATTTAAAGCTTTCAAATTTGAATGTTTATAATTAGATCGAATGTCCACATTCGAAATTTCAAATTTAACATTCTATTTAACAAATACTATTCAGAAGTTCAATAGTTCATGTGATAGGGAGGGAATCTAGTATATTGATACATAATAGATACAAATATATCATTTTGAATGTTTCTATATATATTTCTATATTTCTATATTTCTATATTGAATAGTTCGAATATTACATTTAAAGAAAAAGCATTAGAAATACTATTACAATCTAAATTAAAATTTTTCGAAAATAATATTTTCGAATGTAATCATAAAATTTGAAACCGAACATTTGAAAATTGAATGTTAGAATGTTACGTATACATTCGAAATTCGATTTGAACGAACGAATGTGTTAAAAATTTGTGCCGTTTTTCGAATGTTGCGAAACATTCGCCCATCCCTAATAGCTTGACCACGCTAACTCCCTCTACCCATAGATGTTTATGGGGCCCACTAAAAAAGCCTTTTCTGTCTTTTGCTTGCACGCTAACCTGAAGGTGCGTCAGTCCAACTGTGCTAAACCATAATGTGCATCACTCATTGATTAGTGATTGATACCTTGTGCTTATTAAAGGGATAGTAAAGTCCAAATTTCACTTTCATGATTTAGATAGGACAGGTAATTTTAAACAACTTTCCAATTTACTCTTATCATCAAATTTGTTTTGTTCTCTTGGTATTCTTGGTTGAAATCTGAACCTAGGTAGACTCATATGCTAATTTATAAATTCACAAGCTGCTTGGTGGCTTCCAATTTCTGAATATGAAAGGTGTATGTTACTTGTGATACTACCCTAAACTAGGGTCCCACAAAAAGCGGATATCACAAGGTTAAAGTTGCAAATAGCAAACAACAATGTCCCCACTCATCTATATGAAGAAAGGCTTACCGCTTTTAGATGAAGCACCTGAATTGTAAAAATCTGTATAATATATGTGTATAAGTGGTTCAAACACTGTGCTCACCTATACAGCGCTGTTCCATTTGATTACAGTGCACTTGCGGTCCACGCCCTCCGTAAGCACAGCAGGTAAATGTTCCGCTGTGTGCTGTCTCACTCCTGGGATTGCTGGGGCTCCCCAACCCTTACTGAGCAGGCAAATGGCAAAGAATACAACAAAAGCACAATCCCTTGGAGTAGAAATGCAGGCAGAGAGAGATATAAATGTTAAAAGTCAATTTATTATACTTGAGTTAAAAACATTAACAGCACAGATCACAGAGTCCACAGCTGACGCGTTTCCTGCCTTACTGGCAGTTCATCAGAGCTCTGATGAACTGCCAGTAAGGCAGGAAACGCGTCAGCTGTGGACTCTGTGATCTGTGCTTTTAATGTTTTTAACGCAAGTATAATAAATTGACTTTTAACATTTATATCTCTCCCTGTCTGCATTTCTACTCCAAGGGATTGTGCTTTTGTTGTATTCTTTGCTAATTTATAAACCCTTAAAGGCCGCCTCTAATATGAATGCATTTGACGTTTTTTCATAGCTAGAGGGCAGTACTTAAGATAGGGGTAACCACTGGGGGGTGGGGGAGGGAAGAGAGCTGTTTGAGAGGGATCGGGGGTGAGAAGTGTCAGGTGGGAGGCTGATCTCTACACTAGAGCTAAAATTAACCTTACCATCTACCTAATTAACCCTTTCAGTGCTGGGAATAATAAAAGTGTGGTGCGCAGCTGCAATTGTCAGCCTTCTAATTACCAAAAAGCAATGGCAATGCTATGTATTTCTGAACAAAGGGAATCCCAGATAAAGATTGCACAAGCGAAGCTATTTGTAAATAACTTCAGTGAGAAACCTAAAGTTTGTGAAAAAATTAATGATTTTTTTTTTATTTGATTGCATTTGGCGGTGAAATGGTGTCATGAAATATACCAAAAAAGATCAATACTTTGGGTTGTCTACTAATATATATATATATATATATATATATATATATATATAGTTTTGTTAGGTAAATAACAATTTACCTAACAAAACTTAGGTAAATTTTCTGTTTAAAGTAGTGATGGCAAAAATGCTAAAAATGCTTTGGTTTTTTGGGGAAGTTTTTGTCTGAAATGTCCGGACCTTAAGGGCTTATATATGAAATTTTAATATGTTTTACATCTATTTTGTGAAACTTTTATTCTAGTCCTAACACTTTACTTCAGATCTCTTGTTGCGCTAAATATTTTAACACTTTTTGGATTGCACTCAAACACAACACAAATATTTTTTAAAATAATTTTTTTATTGAGGTTTTGAGATAGAAAGAACATACAACCAAAAACATGTCCTATACACATTCAACTAGGTATCGATATAAGAGATGACATCCAAACATAAATAAACCAGTTACATCTACTCTGTGTTAATTATTATGTAACTAAGTCCTTGACTGATGTGTACACTAGAGAGTTTTTTAGGACTATGAAACCTCATTTTAAGTTTTATAACAATAGCATGCAATCAGATGATAATAAAGAGTGAGAAGTTACTTGGGACCATTTAGGCATAAGGTACAAGCTCTATAGCAGTAGATATGATTGAGTTTGTCTCAGATAGGTAATAGTCAATGTGCAATTGAATTCCTAGAATTGTTAAAAGAAAGGTACCTCTATTTCAGTTGTGAGAGGGAAAAAAGACAGTGATCTGTAATCACATGGTCTAGTAGTTTATAAGGTGTCATCTGATGGTGGGTATAAGGGAATTTATCAGCGGATGAGAGCCGCTCGAAATGGGAGGAAATGGGGGGCGAGGCTTTATAAATTAGGAAGGGGTTTTAGAAAGTAGGAGGCTAATAGAGTTTGCACCATAAAAGAGTAGAGGAGGGTATACTTAATATAATATCTAACCATATACTATACTACATTAGTGGTATGTACTACAGAGCTCATATATATATGTCCGGGTTAACCTGGCAGATAGTGATGAGATCTTAGGTGGTATAAGTTGAAATGCACATATATCTTAGAGATGTTACAGGATGCCCAGACCATTAAGGTATAGGCACCTAAAAGATTACTTTCACAGGGATTAATAGTGTTCGTGGACAGTGCACAATATATGCTCTGTCACTAAGAGATCTAGCAAGTAATTTACTATTACATCCAAAAAGTAAGGTGCCTAGAGGCATGGACTAGAGGTGTAGAGCTTTACATTATCATACTAAAATTGTTAGTCTGTAGGAGGGGATTAAGCAGAGTAGATGAACAAAATTGTCATGAGCTAGAGGTACAACATTACAGATCAATCTGTGCATCCCAGAAGTCCCATTCGTAGCCAGGTTGACATACATTTCAAATACAAAACAAACATTAAAAACTGTTAATACATCAATCCATATTCCACATAGAAAATAAAGGGAGCAGAATGATAAGTAGGCTAGTCCTGTTGTTCCCTTCCTGTCACCCAAATTGCTAACTATGTAGTACTATTGTCCAATTGCTGAATGGACAATTTGTAATGCAGTTACTGCTGCTGGAGGGTCAGTATACAGTATGGCCTATCAAGCAACCCTACAAAACGTTTAAAAAAGGTAGTGGTGAAATAGTAAGGGGTCCCATTGCTGGTGTGTTGATATCAAGAGGCTGTATACACCAGGGTGACACCTTATTGAAACCTACTGCGTGGTTATGAACTGTAAACTGTCTAAGCATATCTATCTATGGGGCACAGGTGTACCTTTAATCACTATGGCCTAGATTTAGAGTTCGGCGGTAGCCGTCAAAACCAGCGTTAGAGGCTCCTAACGCTGGTTTTGGGCGCCCGCTGGTATTTGGAGTCAGTGATTAAAGGGTCTAACGCTCACTTTTCAGCCGCGACTTTTCCATACCGCAGATCCCCCTACGCCATTTGCGTAGCCTATCTTTTCAATGGGATCTTCCTAACGCCGGTATTTAGAGTCGTTTCTGCAGTGAGCGTTAGAGCTCTAACGACAAGATTCCAGCCGCCTGAAAATAGCAGGAGTTAAGAGCTTTCTGGCTAACGCCGGTTTATAAAGCTCTTAACTACTGTACCCTAAAGTACACTAACACCCATAAACTACCTATGTACCCCTAAACCGAGGTCCCCCCACATCGCCGCCACTCGATTAAAATTTTTAACCCCTAATCTGCCGACCGCCACCTACGTTATACTTATGTACCCCTAATCTGCTGCCCCTAACACCGCCGACCCCTGTATTATATCTATTAACCCCTAACTTGCCCCCCACAACGTCGCCGCTAGCTACTTAAAATAATTAACCCCTAATCTTCCGACCGCAAATCGCCGCCACCTACGTTATCCCTATGTACACCTAATCTGCTACCCCTAACATCGCCGACCCCTATGTTATATTTATTAACCCCTAATCTGCCCCCCTCAACGTCGCCGACACCTACCTACACTTATTAACCCCTAATCTGCCGAGCGGACCTGAGCGCTACTATAATAAAGTTATTAACCCCTAATCCGCCTCACTAACCCTATCATAAATAGTATTAACCCCTAATCTGCCCTCCCTAACATCGCCGACACCTACCTTCAATTATTAACCCCTAATCTGCCGACCGGAGCTCACCGCTATTCTAATAAATGTATTAACCCCTAAAGCTAAGTCTAACCCTAACACTAACACCCCCCTAAGTTAAATATAATTTTTATCTAACGAAATAAATTAACTCTTATTAAATAAATGATTCCTATTTAAAGCTAAATACTTACCTGTAAAATAAATCCTAATATAGCTACAATATAAATTATAATTATATTATAGCTATTTTAGGATTAATATTTATTTTACAGGCAACTTTGTAATTATTTTAACCAGGTACAATAGCTATTAAATAGTTAAGAACTATTTAATAGTTACCTAGTTAAAATAATAACAAATTTACCTGTAAAATAAATCCTAACCTAAGATATAATTAAACCTAACACTACCCTATCAATAAAATAATTAAATAAACTACCTACAATTACCTACAATTAACCTAACACTACACTATCAATAAATTAATTAAACACAATTGCTACAAATAAATACAATTAAATAAACTATCTAAAGTACAAAAAATAAAAAAGAACTAAGTTACAGAAAATAATAAAATATTTACAAACATAAGAAAAATATTACAACAATTTTAAACTAATTACACCTACTCTAAGCCCCCTAATAAAATAACAAAGCCCCCCAAAATAAAAAATTCCCTACCCTATTCTAAAATACAAATATTACAAGCTCTTTTACCTTACCAGCCCTGAACAGGGCCCTTTGCGGGGCATGCCCCAAGAATTTCAGCTCTTTTGCCTGTAAAAAAAAACATACAATACCCCCCCCCCCAACATTACAACCCACCACCCACATACCCCTAATCTAACCCAAACCCCCCTTAAATAAACCTAACACTACCCCCCTGATGATCTTCCTACCTTGTCTTCACCATGCCAGGTTCACCGATCCGTCCTGGCTCCAAGATCTTCATCCAACCCAAGCGGGGGCTAGACATCCACTGAAGAAGTCCAGAAGAGGGTCCAAAGTCTTCCTCCTATCCGGCAAGAAGAGGACATCCGGACCGGCAAACATCTTCTCCAAGCGGCATCTTCTATCTTCTTCCATCCGATGACGACCGGCTCCATCTTGAAGACCTCCAGCGCGGATCCATCCTCTTCTTCCGACGACTAGACGACGAATGACGGTTCCTTTAAGGGACGTCATCCAAGATGGCGTCCCTCGAATTCCGATTGGCTGATAGGATTCTATCAGCCAATCGGAATTAAGGTAGGAATTTTCTGATTGGCTGATGGAATCAGCCAATCAGAATATAGTTCAATCCGATTGGCTGATCCAATCAGCCAATCAGATTGAGCTCGCATTCTATTGGCTGATCGGAACAGCCAATAGAATGCGAGCTCAATCTGATTGGCTGATTGGATCAGCCAATCGGATTGAACTATATTCTGATTGGCTGATTCCATCAGCCAATCAGAAAATTCCTACCTTAATTCCGATTGGCTGATAGAATCCTATCAGCCAATCGGAATTCGAGGGACGCCATCTTGGATGACGTCCCTTAAAGGAACCGTCATTCGTCGTCTAGTCGTCGGAAGAAGAGGATGGATCCGCGCTGGAGGTCTTCAAGATGGAGCCGGTCGTCATCGGATGGAAGAAGATAGAAGATGCCGCTTGGAGAAGATGTTTGCCGGTCCGGATGTCCTCTTCTTGCCGGATAGGAGGAAGACTTTGGACCCTCTTCTGGACTTCTTCAGTGGATGTCTAGCCCCCGCTTGGGTTGGATGAAGATCTTGGAGCCAGGACGGATCGGTGAACCTGGCATGGTGAAGACAAGGTAGGAAGATCATCAGGGGGGTAGTGTTAGGTTTATTTAAGGGGGGTTTGGGTTAGATTAGGGGTATGTGGGTGGTGGGTTGTAATGTTGGGGGGGGGGTATTGTATGTTTTTTTTTACAGGCAAAAGAGCTGAAATTCTTGGGGCATGCCCCGCAAAGGGCCCTGTTCAGGGCTGGTAAGGTAAAAGAGCTTGTAATATTTGTATTTTAGAATAGGGTAGGGAATTTTTTATTTTGGGGGGCTTTGTTATTTTATTAGGGGGCTTAGAGTAGGTGTAATTAGTTTAAAATTGTTGTAATATTTTTCTTATGTTTGTAAATATTTTATTATTTTCTGTAACTTAGTTCTTTTTTATTTTTTGTACTTTAGATAGTTTATTTAATTGTATTTATTTGTAGCAATTGTGTTTAATTAATTTATTGATAGTGTAGTGTTAGGTTAATTGTAGGTAATTGTAGGTAGTTTATTTAATTATTTTATTGATAGGGTAGTGTTAGGTTTAATTATATCTTAGGTTAGGATTTATTTTACAGGTAAATTTGTTATTATTTTAACTAGGTAACTATTAAATAGTTCTTAACTATTTAATAGCTATTGTACCTGGTTAAAATAATTACAAAGTTGCCTGTAAAATAAATATTAATCCTAAAATAGCTATAATATAATTATAATTTATATTGTAGCTATATTAGGATTTATTTTACAGGTAAGTATTTAGCTTTAAATAGGAATCATTTATTTAATAAGAGTTAATTTATTTCGTTAGATAAAAATTATATTTAACTTAGGGGGGTGTTAGTGTTAGGGTTAGACTTAGCTTTAGGGGTTAATACATTTATTAGAATAGCGGTGAGCTCCGGTCGGCAGATTAGGGGTTAATAATTGAAGGTAGGTGTCGGCGATGTTAGGGAGGGCAGATTAGGGGTTAATACTATTTATGATAGGGTTAGTGAGGCGGATTAGGGGTTAATAACTTTATTATAGTAGCGCTCAGGTCCGCTCGGCAGATTAGGGGTTAATAAGTGTAGGCAGGTGTCGGCGACGTTGTGGGGGGCAGATTAGGGGTTAATAAATATAACATAGGGGTCGGCGATGTTAGGGCAGCAGATTAGGGGTACATAGGGATAACGTAGGTGGCGGCGGTTTACGGAGCGGCAGATTAGGGGTTAAAAGTGTAATGCAGGGGTCAGCGATAGCGGGGGCGGCAGATTAGGGGTTAATAAGTGTAAGGTTAGGGGTGTTTAGACTCGGGGTACATGTTAGAGTGTTAGGTGCAGACGTAGGAAGTGTTTCCCCATAGGAAACAATGGGGCTGCGTTAAGAGCTGAACGCTGCTTTTTTGCAGGTGTTAGGTTTTTTTTCAGCTCAAACTGCCCCATTGTTTCCTATGGGAGAATCGTGCACGAGCACGTTTTTGATGCCGGCCGCGTCCGTAAGCAACTCTGGTATCGAGAGTTGCATTTGCGGTAAATATGCTCTACGCTCCTTTTTTGGAGCCTAACGCAGCATTTGTTTGAACTCTCGATACCAGAGTTAAATTTATGGTGCGGCCAGAAAAAAACCCGCGGAGCGTTAACAGCCCTTTTACCGCCGAACTCCAAATCTAGGCCTTAAAGACCATAAACCCCAAAGCTATCCCTCTAATTATATTAAGAACAGTAAAAAAAAAAAAAAAAAGAAAACATATGTAAGGTAAGACCTTCAAACGACTGCACTTACCATTCTCTATCTAGGTATTTAAAGAGAATATTTAAAACATACATAAACATGACCAAATTTGAAAATATGGGTACAAAGCAAAAAGTTCTCAATTGCTGAGAAAGGTAAAATGAGCTTATGCATTAGCAGAGCCAATATCAGACAGTACAGTCATCATTAATGGAATAATGGTGGAGTCAGTGACACAAAAGTAACGTTCTGTGAAGCGATAAGGCAGTCCAGAGGATCTCACCCAATGCCAGATTTATAGTGGCTCTGCGGTCAGGTCACGGTGAGAAGATTGCAGATCGTCACTATTGAGAAGCCACACTTTGTTGGAGAGCCGGATGACTGCCACTTGCGCAAGCGTCGGAACCATTTGCGGGGCAGGTATTCAGGAGAGGATGGATCAGAGGGCCGGCCGCATCCCCCAACACAACCCCCAAGACCTGTGCCGATTTTTCTCCAAAGAGGGCTCGTTCATACTCAGCAGTTTCCACTACTACGGCTGCACTCTGCATTAACAATGGGGAGCTCCTCCATGTCTTGACCTCATCTATCATGGGGACTGGAGGTGACTGTAATTTGTGTGGGTCCAGCTTGAGCTCTACCTTCTGAGACTGCTCCCCAATTGAGAGATGGGAGGATTTTAGGGCTTTAGATCTCAACCTGGTTTGGATGGTTGGGGTTATCAAAAGGGGAACCATTTGGCTTGTGTGCCCATCTGTGAGCTTCACCTCTGATTTTAGTACAGATCTTAAGTCCTCCATTTTTGCGCAATAATCTTCTTCAAAATTCTTCAAAAGAGTAAGTATTAGGTAGGATAGCTCCTCCATATTTGCGTATTTAACAGGTCCTTACCGTTGATAAAGTAGCTCTTCTCTGGTTTTAGTCCCCGTTATTGTTTTTAGTATTTTGGTGCTGTTGCAGTCTAACCCATGCTGCCGGGGGAAGGGTGGAAGAATTGCATAGTAGGCCACCTTCTAGTAAGTCGATAGAAAGTATGAGAACCCAGTAAAGTGTTCACAGTATTCTGTGTAGTAGGCATTCAGGCTTTAATATATATCTGTATGAACACAATATGATGGGTATTTCGGATAATAAATGGTGGGTCTCTTAGTCTGTTCTTGGAGCCTCAGAGATTGTGACCGGCCATGTTCCTTGCTTAGCTGCCGTGCCACAACACAAATATTTTAATTGGTAATATGACAATATTTAGTGTGGTTGGGATATCCATTGAAAGCATAGGCTGCACTAAATGTATTTTGGCCATGCTAACCCTTCTCTGGTTTTACCATGGACTTGTAATACTAGATCAAGCTCATAATAGCGCAGTCTTGCCATATTGATATTGTACCCTGCACCATCAATCTTGCTCCACTTGTAATCTAGTCCTTAATGGCCATTGTTTAGCATATTCATTTTGTGCACTGCTGGTGACTAAGTATTTTCAATCAAAAAAATATAATTATTTTATTTCAACTTGTGTTATTTGCTAAGTATACTATGGATGGTCGGTACCTATCTATGAATAGAAATTAAGACTTTGCCAAACTAATGGACTTCTAGCTGACTACGTATACATTTGACTACATATGAATCACTAATGACTATCCTTAATAAACATGTGGTTGGCTTCGGCTGTTATAATTTGTTTGACATGGGAATTAAATATATCTATTCCATTGCAGAGCTGAAGTTAAATTATTAACAAACATTACTAATCAATTGATTGTTGACAAGAAATACAATATGTTCTCTGATATGGGGGATATTTGGAAATAGTATTAACCCATCACATAGACCTATTTGTCATGAACCTTTTATAAGGAGTTGTGGATTACTATTTTTTCTTATGGAAATTTCTAAATTCGGACTGGTCGTGTGCAGATGAATGGTGTTTTCTGTTTTTCATGCTTATAATCCATGGGAGGCTCTGTGCTTCTATAAGAGCTGTTTACATTTACATTACAGGGATCCCTGAAAGTGGCTGCTATTTTGTTCAGTCATTTTATTTGTTAACTGCTGTTAATAATGTCTTGTCATCTGAACTCCTTTTCTCTGAAACTTGATTCTATTTTTCCCAATTAAGGTAATTGTAGCAACTGTACTTCAATGATAAAAGGTGATTCTTTTTATCACCCAATCAATGGGAAAAAGTTCAAAATAGATAGGTATTTAACATGTAGAGCTACCTTTGCTATTTACTTAATTAAATGCCCATGTGGATTAATTTACATTGGCGAGACCTGTAGAGAGGTAAGGGAGAGGATAACGGAACACAAATCTAACATCAGATGCAATAACAAAGATGCTCCAGTGTCCTCTCACTTCCTCTCAATGGGTCACAACATAAACCAACTTAGATTACAAATTATAGAACAGGTGGATAAACCTAGAAGGGGAAGAGATAGAGAGCATCTCTTGAAAACTAGAGAGATGTTCTGGATTTATAAACTTGAAGCCCTTATCCCTAAAGGTCTTAATAAGGACTTTGATTGGAGCCTATTTCTGTAAAGTTGGCATCTGTCTTTGAAACAACAGTTTTGTGACGTATAATTTCCTGCTTTGGGTATATCTAGAAATAACTATCTTTTTAACTTTGGGTACATGAGCCTGTCTGTTCATTCTGGTATGAAATGACAATATAGAATTTAGTTTAAAATAATATTATGTAATTAGGTAAAAATTGTTTTCTTTACTTTAGGCAATCTGTTGATTGTATGTTGTTCTCTTTTTTAAATTGTATATATAGGCTTTTAATTGCAATTTTAATGTAAAGATTCATAATATTCTCATGGGAACATTTATTAATGGCTGTAGTATGATTTACATTCACAAGAGGTCCCTATTATGTACAGAGATGTTCCCATGTGAATAGGTCCAAATGAATGATTTTCCAGCCTCCAGTAAAAGATTAAAAGACCTTTATTTTCTCTCTACAGGGTCCATCATACAAACAACAACGTTTCAAACCACAACCTGGTTCTTAATCATGTCTTGTTTAAGAACCAGGTTGTGGTTTGTTTGAGACATGATTAAGAACCAGGTTGTGGTTTGTTTGAGACATGATTAAGAACCAGATTGTGGTTTGTTTGAGACATGATTAAGAACCAGGTTGTGGTTTGAAACGTTGTTGTTTGTATGATGGACCCTGTAAAGAGAAAATAAAGGTCTTTTAATCTTTTACCAGAGGCTGGAAAATCATTCATTTGGACATTACATTGGGATTTGGCTAATCCTTTCCTGTGCCCCAGAGTATTACCAGAGGTGCTGTCTTTCATTACAATATTTAAAACCCATGTGAATAGGTAACAGGTGTGGCTATAAAAGACAAAAACCTGTGTATAATTAAGTATACATGATTAAGGGTCTAGTATAGACCTGAAACATTGTATGTTTGTTCTGGGACCCTGCATGAAACAATAAAGGTCTTTTATTGAATTTGGAGGCTGGAATCATTCTGTTTTTGATGTCTAAGAAGATTTGGCAAATCTGATATTCCGTGCCCCTTGATAGAAGAAAGTGTGCTGTTTTTCCACATTTTTTGGAAGTTGCCCAATTAAGGGCCAGATTACAAATGGATAGTTAAATATCACATTAAATGTGTGTTGTTATTACAAGTTAACAGCAAATCAAACGCAAGCTCGCTTTCGCATTGCTGGGAAGCATTGTGCTCAGGAGAGCATGCTTCCATAGGCTCAGAGATGGCATCAGAACTGAAACACAGCAAAGGGGGTAAGTCGCACAGCGATTGCAGAATTTGTAAATATATATGTACAGTATATGCTTATATAATATATATTTATGTGTTAATATGTGTATATAAACATATTAAATCATACATATACATATATATTTACTTGGAACACACAGTTCCCATAGACTGCAATGTAAAGGCAGTTTTCAGTGCTGTTTTTTTTCTAACACCCCACTCCCACCAACTTTAGACCCAAAAAAATGCCATTGTTTTTTAATTAATAAAAAACTAAAATGCCCTCTGTTTTGAGGGTATTTGGGGCACTTTTAGAAAAGTAACCAGAGATCTGATCTCTGGTTAATTTTCTGAGCGCTGATTGCTACCTTGAACTCACGGTAGTAATAAGCAGCCACATGAAATGGCTGGTTAATTATTGCACACCCGCATAGGGCAAATGGGGGACAAGGCGTTTTTCTTCAATGTGGCCATTTGTTTGCTTAAACATATGATTATAAAAATAGCCCAGCAAGTTTCAGGGGATCAACCGTCTTTCTCAAGTGCAAATAATTCCCAATAAAAGAGCTATAGCTGTTTTTGTAATAATTTTTATCATTAAAGCAAGTGAAGATTAACCAGTCTTCAACAAATCATCTGAACCTATAACAGCTTCCTAGTAAGTACATTCCTTTTGAAGCAGGTTTTGTGTTAAACGTTAATGCACCATCTTTTGTACTTTTTCCTCAAGGTACATTGAAGAGTGTGCTGTGAATCACTTACCTGCTGAGGCCAGGGATGCCATTGAATATCTTTAAAAATAGAAGGCTTTTTTAAACATTGTATTATTATAGCTGCTGCAAGTTTGCACTGTACTGTACAGGCTTAGGTCTAATATTGTGATAGCACTGTACGAAGGATGTTATATATTAATAACATGTTTGTTACATTGCGGCTGCAATATTAGAAGTAAACATGTACAGTTCAGTCTAAACTTGCAATTGCACTATACCAAATGGGTTCTAATTTACTATTGTAAAACAAAAAAGTTGTGGCAATTTTCTTCAATAACATATTAATATCCTGTACATGAAATCTTGTTCATTAAATAACTTACTTTAAATACATATGGGCTCAGTTTATCAAGGCTTCAACCTGCATATTTCTCTACACCAAAATATGTGCTCAATTTCAGTTTAAGATTTATTATTTTAACAATGTTTTTTCCATGCGCCCAAATTCAATCACGATTTGTATTTGAATCTGATAGATTTTACGTTTTCTGCCCATTTTAAGCCAAATACGATTAAAGGGACACTGAACACACAGTTTTTATTTTGTGATTCAGATAGAACATGAAATTTTAAGCAACTTTCTAATTTACTCCTATTATAAGACTTTCTTCATTCTCTTGGTATCTTTATTTGAAATGCAAGAATGTAAGTTTAGAGGCCGGCCCATTTTTGGTGAACAACCTGAGTTGTTCTTGCTGATTGGTGGATAAATTCATCCACCAATAAAAAAATGCTGTCCAGAGTACTGAAAGGAAAAAAAAGTTTTTCAAATAAAGATAGCAAGAGAACAAAGAAATTGATAATAGGAGTAAATTATAAAGTTGCTTAATATTGCATGCTCTATCTGAATCACGAAAGATAAAATTTGGGTTCAGTGTCCCTTAAAGTTCTCCAAGTTATCACACTGTTTAGTCTAAAAGTCCTGTCTATGTATCCGTTTGGATAGCAAATGTATATTCGACACCTACTTTGTTGAAAACTCCATGCAAAATAATAGTCTGGAAGTCTGAAAGAAATCAGTCTCACAAGAGCCAAATATTACATAACAAGGGCACAATGAATGTGTATTCTAAATATGTCTGCAATCAAAGACAACTGAAAATAATAGACAGAAAGTCAGAATGAATATAAATAGGGACATAGAAATAAAGTATTATATACACTTGAGGATTAAAGTTGCAGCAACTGTTCTTCTTAGAAGGTGCCATAGACAACGGCTTGCTTTACAGCAAAGAGGCTGCAAAAGAGTGCTGATATTGTTTTTGCCCAATTGAGGTCTTGAAGCACTAATAAACCATGAGATATTGCAAAGGTTTGGGGCCAAGGCAATCAATTATGATGATGTTTGACCAGATACAGAACTTTTGGGAGCCAGTTACTTTAAGAACAAGGGCTATCCCTGGCATGTTGAAATTGTTGGCAGTTCTGCATTTCATGCCCACCAGGTTATTCCAATCGGTGTCCAGTGTTGTGGTCTGTATAAGTGTTGTGGTCTGTATAAGTGTTGTGGTCTGTATAAGTGTTGTGGTCTGTATAATTGTTGTGGTCTGTATAAATGTTGTGGTCTGTATAAGTGTTGTGGTCTGTATAAGTGTTGTGGTCTGTATGTATAAGTGTTGTGGTCTGTATAAGTGTTGTGGCCTGTATAATTGTTGTGGTCTGTATAAGTGTTGTGGTCTGTATAAGTGTTGTGGTCTGTATAAGTGTTGTGGTCTGTATAAGTGTTGTGGTCTGTGTAAGTGTTGTGGTCTGTATAAGTGTTGTGGTCTGTATAAGTGTTGTGGTCTGTATAAGTGTTGTGGTCTGTATAATTGTTGTGGTCTGTATAAGTGTTGTGGTCTGTATAAGTGTTGTGGTCTGTATAAGTGTTGTGGTCTGTATAAGTGTTGTGGTCTGTATAAGTGTTGTGGTCTGTATAAGTCAGCGTTCATTCTTCAGACACCTACAGACTGTATTAGACTCTATGACACAATATTTAAGAGTCATGTTTGCCTCCCTGAAACACATCAGTGAAACTTATTTTTTTCTGTATTGTTGGAATACCAAATGTACTAGGTGCTATAGACTGCACACATATTGCGCTGAGACCACCAAAGGAAAGTCAGCATCTAGTCTGGCTTCTAATTTATCAATCTTAGCCAACCACCACACCCAATTTGACACAAAGATATCCAGTGCTATTTTTGATAAATTATAGCATCTCACGGTAATTCAGGGGCTCAGAGTGACATGGAATTTGTCCCATATGCTCGCTCCTACTTTTTGAAACTTTAATAAATGGACCCCATAATATTGTATTTTACAGTAAATCACATACATACAACAAACTGCATGTACAATATACTCACAACCTCCAGCTCACATAAGTTTATTATTCATGACAGTTTCACAACTGTATTGTAACTAAAGAGGTAGAGTTTCAGTTTACACAAATAAATTGTATTGTCAGTCAATACTGTCTAAAGGGATCGTTTACATTACGGCTTTGCTGCAGTACAGTAAAATATGGTAAAACTGCCTTCTAACAGTGATTTCATTCCTTTAGAACATTTAAAGGGACAGTAAATGTAGTACTCTATGGCATCAGTGTTTTACAACATTGTATAACAAAGCTACAAATAATGTTGCAAACCACTGATGACATAGAGTACTAAAGACACGTGCACACTCCTGAGCTCTTATGAGCCTACCTAGTTTTACTCTTCAATAAAAGATACCAAGAGAAGGAAGCAAATTTGATAACAGAAGTAGATTGGAAAGTTGTTCTAAATTGCATGTTCTATCCGAATCATGAAAGTTTTAAGGGATTAAATGCCCTACATCTCCTGAGTGTCTGCTTGTAACTTAACTTAACTTAACTTAACACTTAATATAACTTAATAACTAATAAATAACAACACAACACAGTTCTGTGGGTGAAAGACCCGTGGGTCGCATTTATTGCTACCAGCCGTGGAACTGGCAGGTAACTTATCCACGGGTGGCGGCAATCGGGGCCTACATCTAACTATGAATAACCCCTTCTAGAAAATGGCCAAGGGACACCGCTGCAGACCACAAGGCGGAGATACTCACGCAGCTTTCATAATTAGGGGTTTTCCGGCCCAACAATAATCAGCCTGAGCACGCCCAAGCATACCAAGCCTGTGACGTCACCCTGACCGCAATGGCCATTACTCAAACCTCCTTCCAGTCTGCAGCCGTGATCCTGACCACCCGCCAGAGTAGGGTGCAAGCATTATTAACTCCAAACCTGTAGGTCCAGCCTTGACTTGACGAACAGCATGTCAATAACTGGGGAGTTCAAAATTACCGTCCTTGGTCTTAGGGAAGTAGTTCGAGTAACCCTCTTCCTGCCTCAGACACCTAGTCTCGAATAGAGACCTAATGACAAACCGATTGCCGCCTGTTATTTCTTTGACTGAATCAATAGAGCATTACCAGTGCCAATAAGTAATGCCTATCATCGAATCAATAATGCATTACAAGTGCCAATCCGTAATGCATAACAAATCCATCCGGGTGGATGACAAAACAAAACAACAGTGCATAACAAATTCAACAACAGTGCATAACAGGGCTGGGAGGGTGGGGAAAAATCTTCTGGGAGTCCACAGGAACAAAGAGGAAGTAGAATCCCTGTACATCCTTCTTATAAGGTTAGTAAACCCCTCCCAACACAATGCAACATTGTAACTAATACACACACACAGCAGCACTCACTCCTCCAGGCCTTAACCCTTAGCTACGCTCCGGGCTATTTGCCCTACACTTTCTTAAGGGATTAAATGCCCTACATCTCCTGAGTGTCTGCTTGTAACTTAACTTAACTTAACACTTAATATAACTTAATAACTAATAAATAACAACACAACACAGTTCTGTGGGTGAAAGACCCGTGGGTCGCATTTATTGGTACCAGCCGTGGAACTGGCAGGTAACTTATCCATGGGTGGTGGCAATCGGGGCCTACATCTAACTATGAATAACCCCTTCTAGAAAATGGCCAAGGGACACCGCTGCAGACCACAAGGCGGAGATACTCACGCAGCTTTCATAATTAGGGGTTTTCCGGCCCAACAATAATCAGCCTGAGCACGCCCAAGCATACCAAGCCTGTGATGTCACCCTGACCGCAATGGCCATTACTCAAACCTCCTTCCAGTCTGCAGCCGTGATCCTGACCACCCGCCACAAGAGACTGACCTGCATATACAATGGTCCTGACTCTTGCCGCCACCCTATACTCTTAGGAGTAACTCCTGCCTGATGTTCTGCAAGAACAAATCTACTCCTGCCGGTTCTAAATGAACCCCATCCTGCCTATACAAACCCTTATGGGCTGCCGAGATGTTCCCGTGCCCTACCACAAAACCCTCAAGTTCAACTACCTGCTTCCTCAGGTCCCTATTGATCTTTTTCCTGACCTGGAAAGCTGCCTTATGACACACCATGTGCCTCCATCTTAATCTAGGGATCACATTCGACCACCGATTCTCACACCTGGAAACCAGAGTTTGAACTGCCTCAGGTCTGACTGCATTGCCCGGATTAGATCCAATGTGGGAATGGCCCCCACATCATTGCCGCCAGCATGAATTATCAGAATGTGAGGTTTCTCCCACCTTTTCGCTGCGGTCTGGAGCAATGCAGGCAGATCTGACCAAGCCAAGCCTCTGCGCCCTAGCCAACGTAACACAGCCCTGGACGATTGAAATCCTAGCTGCTGTCCTCCTGGCATGGCTGCAGCTCTAATTGCGGCCCAGTGCACATATGAATGGCCGACGATCCACACCCGTACAGGACCTGGACGTATTTCTGAAAGAAAGGAAACAAGAGTTAGCCCGCTTGCAGTAGACCAGATCCACACAACCTTGGCCCATAACCTTCTGGTATCACCCCCGCAAGCCCCCCAACTCTTGCATGCATGACCCTTGATCCCCGATCTCAAACATACAGCGGCCTAACGTAAGACTTATACTGCTGCGACCTCCATCGCCCCAATGAGCGGATCTGATCCAAGGACCAACCCAGCTCTGCTGCTGTCGTCGCTGCCCCCACCCTAAAGGAGTGTGGGGCAATCTGAGACTTGTCTAGACCAGCCTTTTGCGCTGCCTTATCCAATACCTTTCCAAACTGGTATCTGGTCAGCGGGTCTCCATTAGCATGTATCAAAAACCTGGAGGAGCCTCCTGGCCGTACTTCCAGGTAAGATGACACTAGCCGCACGGGGCAACAGGCAACACCCTGCTGCCCCGGCAGGGAAAGCCAAGCTCCCCGGCCCTCCTGGTCCGTTTTTGGACCTGGGAATGAACAATAGCAAGGAGTCCTCCACCAGCCTAACATGGCTGTGCATGACCCCCCCTGTGGCCGCCGTTCTGGTTCGCGGTACCAACTCACCCACCCTTAATGCGCCATGAAACGCCAAGCCAAAGGACTGCCCCGAAGAGGCGAGCCTCAAAAGGTGAGGAACATACCTCTGGCAGCACGTCCAGTAATTTTACTAGCCGTTCTGCCGTAATGGGCTCCCTTGTGTCCCGTCGTGGAACTTCCAGACGGCCCCAGCCCCTCAACAGCTGTTTAACGAGAAAGGATCGCGACTCGTCTTTAAAGGCGTATAGCCTGCAGAAAAAAGCAACAGCCGATAGTCTTGCTACCACCGCCCCCTTTGTTGCTCGCTTACCTCTCAGCTCCGCCAGCCAGCGCAACAGAAACCCTTGTTCACCCTCACAAGAGGGGAACTCACGAAGGTCTCAAAAACCTAATCATTCACTCCAGTACCTTACGTATGCCGACCATGTGCTGGGTGCCAACGAAGCCCGCAACACCGGGATCAGTTGCTGTAGTCCTTCGCCATCTGCCACAAAAAGAGGGGGCAAGAAAGACTATTAGGAGCCGCGGCAGGCACCGCAGCCCTAAATGCCCCCCACTGGAAGCGCGACAGTGCATCCGCGACTATATTCTGCACCCCTGGCACATGCTGGGCCCTAAAGTCAATGTTCAGTTGCAAACATCTCAACACCAGGTGTCGCAAATAATGTACGACCACAGGCGATGAAGCAGAAAGCCTGTTAACCGCAAACACCACGCTGAGATTATCCGTCCAGAAAATCACAGCCCTGTTACTAAACAGGTGACCCCACAATTCCACCGCAACCAGTACAGGAAACAATTCCAGAAAGCAAAGATTGCGTGTAAGCCCTCTGGTCGCCCACTCGGTCGGCCAGGGCTCCGCACTCCAAGCCCCTTCAAAGTAAGCCCCATACCCGGATGCTCCTGCAGCGTCCGTGAACAGATGTAGTGCTTGGTTAGATATCGGCTCCCCTCGCCACATGCAGACGCCGTTAAAGTCCTGGAGATACCTCTCCCAGACCTGCAAAGCTGCCACGAGGTCCCTCGTGATGCGAATGTGCGATGCTGGAGCCCTACCTCCGCCCAAACACCGCTCTAGCCGCTTGCTAAACACCTTCCCCCACGGGATCACTCTCCCCGCAAAGTTAAGGAGGCCAAGGAGCGATTGCAGTTCCCGCAGTGAACATGTCTGCGTTGCAACCATGGCCCGTACAGCCGCCAACATCTTGGCGACCTTCTCCTTAGGCAGCCTACATTCACCTGCCACTGAATCGATCTCGATGCCAAGGAACGTCAAGCACGTGCACGGCCCCTCCGTCTTATCCTCTGCCAGAGGAACCCCAAACCTGGCCATCATGAACCTCATGACTTTCATTAACGAGGCACATTCTTGCGAGTTGGCCGCCCCTACCAGGAGAAAGTCATCCAAGTAGTGCGCAACTCTATCACTCCCAGCCACTGAGACCACCGCCCAGTGTAGGAAAGTGCTGAATGCTTCAAAGTACGCGCAGGATATCGAACAGCCCATGGGCAGACAACGGTCGACATAATAACCCCCTTCAAACCAACACCCCATCAGCTCGAAGGATGATGGGTGAATCGGGAGTAGCCTAAACGCGGATTCAACGTCTAATTTCGCCATTAATGCTCCCGGGCCCCGTTCTTTAACCAGAGACAGCGCGTCGTCAAACGACTGGTAACGGACCGAGCTCAATTCCTCCGGAATAGCGTCGTTTACCGACCGCCCTTTCAGATAAGAGAGGTGTTGTATGAGCCTGAACTTACCTGTCTCCTTCTTGGGGACCACCCCTAGCGGGGAGACAACTAAATCCGGTAGTGGCAGGTCCCTAAAAGGGCCTGCAACCCTACCCAAGGCCACTTCTTTGCCCAGTTTCTCCCTGACTGCCTCAGGGTATTGGGAAGCCGATTTCAGGTTTTTCCTGTCACATGCTCCCCCTACCCGGCCAACTACCGGGATCACAAAGCCCTCACGCAACCCGCTATCCAGAAGCTGAGCAGCCGCCCTATCTGGGTACCTACGCAGCCACTTACAAATGACCATATCCCTGCTGGATGAGGAAGTCCTGGGTACCTGCAAAATAGAAGCCAAGAGGGGAGTACCTCGGGAAGGGCCAGCCATCTCTTCCCTATCCCCCCTTTCCTCAAATTCTAGATAACCCTCCCGGTCACTGTCACTCACACCGCATGCCACACTCACATCATCATCCGTACTGGTGGCCAACCCGCTAGTCGAATCCTCTTGAAATCTCACGGTCCTACTCCGACCCTGAGACTTCGATCCCCTAGCCTGTCCCCTCCCGGGGCTCTCTAAGCCTTCCCCAGTGCCAACACTAATACTAGCATGCCCCCTTTTGACAGCCCCCCTTGTGGCTATTTGTTCAGATCGTGCTGGTGAAGTCCTGCTGGGCATCATTATACCCTGCAGGCCTTGCACCTGGGGCTCCGCTATTGCGGCCTCGCCCCTTGAGCTGTGTGCCAGGATGGCCCCCTTATTCGCGGTCTTAGCCACGGGGGCCTTTCCTTTACTTTGGGCCGCGGCGCGTGCGGGGGCCGCCTTAGCTTTGCCCCCTCCTAACGTAGGCCGCGAGCGTGAGGAGGGTGCCCTGTCGGCATCCCCCCCCTTATTACTGGGTCCAGCTGCGGCTCTTGTGCGCACACCCTGCTGCGACACCCCCGGAGTGCCCTCCGGGGGCCCCTGCTGCCCCGCTGCCACACTCACAGTTGCCCCATGATTCAGCATCTCTGCCCCTCTGTCCGGCCCACCATGCGCCCCCCCCGGCCTCCTGGGCCCCATCGTTCTTGCCCCCAAGAGCGGGTGTCCCCCCCAGAGGTGCTCCCTTCTTACCTTCGGAGCCCGGGGGGAACGATCCGCTCTGCTCGCTGTCCAGATTGCGACTGCCGCGAGCGGAAATGACATCACCGGAAGTGACGCGGGAGCGAGCAACGCCGCCGGAAGTCGACGCGGCGGCCATTTTAGATGCCACGAGGGACGACGAACCAGAGGCCTGTACATCACCGTAGGCCGAAGCCGGGGCCTGAAGTACCGCCGGACCCGACGACGCACCCGCGAGGACCGACGCCAAGGACTGGAGGAGAGCCACCGCCGCCGCCACCGATTCCCCGGAGAGGACCACTGCCGCAGGTGAGGCCGCACTGCTCCCACTACCCGCGCTGACGACACTCTCCCCCAAGAGGCTCGCACCTCCTAAGGACTCGCTGGGCCTTGCCACTACAGGCCCCTGCCTTAGGCCGACACCGGAACCCCCGGCTATAGAACCGGGACCCCCGGAGCCGAACCCGGAGCTCCCCTGGGACCCCCTAGGCCCTAAAACCGAACCGCCGAGCGCTCCTACCCGCCCCTCAGGACCAATCTCCCCTGAGGGCCTACATTCTGACTCACCCGACTGATAAGCTATACCGGGGCCACCATCCCCCTCTAAATTCTCCCGTGCAGGAGAAGAGAACAACAATGGGCTACCCCCCCCCCAAGGGAGAAACAGGCAGACACAGCCCAGACCCATGGCCCAGACCCACCGTGACAGTTCCAGATGGGGATGGTGCGACCCACTCCACGTCCTCTAACTCCATTTCTTCCCATTCTCCAGATTCGCCTTCCATTGGAAAATGCTGCAAACTGCTAAGCTGAAAAATCTTCTGGGAGTCCACAGGAACAAAGAGGAAGTAGAATCCCTGTACATCCTTCTTATAAGGTTAGTAAACCCCTCCCAACACAATGCAACATTGTAACTAATACACACACACAGCAGCACTCACTCCTCCAGGCCTTAACCCTTAGCTACGCTCCGGGCTATTTGCCCTGCACTTTCTAAGTTTGACTTTACTGTCCCTTAAATTGGGATGGGCAAATGTGTTTATATCCGAATTCGAATGTTAGAACGAATGTTATTGTAGAAATTCGATTTACATAATAGAATGTTGATAAGAAATTTAATTTTAGAATGTTATTTACAGTTTTCGAATGTCACATTCAAATTCGAATGTCACATTCGAATTCAAATGTTACATTCGAATATCACATTCGAATTCGAATATTACATTTATAAAACACAATTGTAGACTAGAAACACTATTTTGAATGTCACATTCAAATCGAATATCACATTCGAATTGAATGTCACATTCGAATTCGAATATTACATTTATAAAACACAGTATTAGACTAGAAATACTATTTCAAATTTGAATGTCACATTCGAATTCGAATGTCACATTCAAATTCGAATATTACATTTCGAAATTGAATGAATACATAGCTAAACATTCTATTATTCGAACGAATATTTTCGAATTTTATTGAAAAATTCGAAAAAACAAAAATTCGAAAATAGAATGTTAGAATGTTATATAAACATTTGAAATTCGATTCAAATGAATGAATGTATCAAAATTCGTTTTAAATTTCGAATTTTTAGAAACATTCGCCCATCCATACCCTTAAACCTGTAATCTTGATTGTGATGCAGATACCTTTATAACATAGTTCCGTTTGATATGATCCTTTTAGCATTGGGCCCTAAAAGTTAATGTTTTTATATCAAATATTAGTTCCACTGTATATCCCAGAGCCATTTTATAAAGGAATTCATAATTTTAGGGAAAATACTGACACAGATTTTCTAGGAGCTCAATATTCTTTCTATGCTTGCTAAACACAAAAGGACTGATGATCTAATTTTTGTTGGACCTAACGTGACTTTTCACGCTGACCCTCACAGGGGCCGCCAATATGTGGAATTATAGTAAAAAAGGGGCAGTCCCTGTGAGTGGAGAGATGCCTCCTATAAAAAGTAATGAAGCTCGCTGAAAAGGGAATTTTTTTCTGCATATTTTTGTGTGAATGATTCAATTAGTAATTTTGTATGATTTTAACTTGCAAATTGAATTGTGCACTTTTGTAATCTCCTCCCCAAACGAAAATGCAGTATACACCCCTTAGAGAGACATCCTGTTTTCGTGGGTAAAAAGAGGCTTTAGAGAATTCTATCAGGGAAATAGGACTGGTGAGCATTAATATTCTCTCCAGTCCTTTAGATCATCTGGCCCAAAATCGCTAGTTTACTGTGTCAAACTACTGAACAGATCTGAATTTTCCATCTTTAAGTATATGTTTTCTAAAATTACAAACATTAAATGGATAGACTTGTTAAAATTAAACTTTCATGATTCAGATGGAGCATGTAATTTTAAGTTACATTTAGATACAAATCAGCAAGCGCTACCCCGGTACTGAATCAAAAATGGCCCGACTTCTAAGCTTACATTTTTGCTATTTCAAATAAATATACTTAGAGATCAAACAAAAATCAATACAATTAGAAAGTAGTCCCTTATCTCCCCTTCTCTTTAACATTTCCATTAAACCCCTAGCAATTTTACTGAGACAATAATTGAAAGGTATTTAAATAGGTGAACAGAACTTCGTCCTTTCTCTATACACAGACAACCTATTACTATACTTATGTAGTCTGAAAGAGACTTTACAAATTTTGATAACTAATAATTAACATAGAGAAACCAGAACTTTTATGGTTAAATAAACCGGTTAAACTATCCTGTAAACCCCCTTTTAAAGAAGTCCAACAAATAAAGTATTTGGGAGTTGTTCTAACCAGGGACCCTCAAATGTGGTACGACTGAAATTTCACCAAATTCTTTATAGAATGTAAAAGAAAAACAACAGAATGGATGAATCTTCCAATTTCCATTACGACGTGGGTAATGTTAATTAAAACAATTCTGTTTCCAAAATTATTATACCTCCTTCAAAACATCCCACTCTTGCTTTGAAAGGTGAACTTGACCAGCTTTAAGCAAGCATGCATAAAATTCATCTGGAATGGGAAAAGACCATGAATTTCTATAAATAAATTGACGCAACCTAAAGAAGCGGCTGGTCTAGCCTTCCCAATTGTTAAGTTCTATAATCTAGCCACACTACTTAAATTCGCAATAGATTGGATTACTGGCCAGGAGTACGTATCATTTACTCAATGCGAAATGGGAATGATAGCTACATTTGACCTTAAAGCCATACTCCACTGTCCCAAATTTACGCTACCGATTAAGATAGTCAACTTAATTTCCTTTAAAATATAATACTGGCATGGCAAAAATATTGTTCAGAAATTAATATTAATTCTTTCTGTACAGAATTCCTACCAATTACTGGAAACCAGGAATTTGAACCATTAGACATTAGAATTAAATTTATATCAGGGGTGAGTTTATTCAATTTCACATCTCTATGGTATTATTAACTCAAACCTGAATTTAAAACAGATAGAAGGGATTTACTATAGGTGGCAAAAAGGAATTTCTTGACATCACCAGCATAAAAGTGCAATATAGTTTAAAAATGATAAATAAATCATGGGTACCAACTGTGTGGTGTGAATCACACTTGAAATTAATAAATAGGAATTACTTAACAGCATATAGAAATCTACTTATTAAAGTGTCAACTATGGTCCATTCGCGGGCGTCAATACGCTCGCCAAACTTCGCTACACATCCCGGCCGCGGATCTCAATACACTCTCCATAATTATCAAAAAACCTGTCAAAAACATGCGCATCAAGTACGGTGCGAAGAGGATCGGACTGGTGTTAACTAACAGTAATCGATGTAGCAGCTATTCGGGCTTTTCCCAACTTTATTTATATCATTTCAGTACAGTCCACGAACATAGCACATTTCTTGTCAGCACATTATTGTATATAGATATTGTAATTTTTTTTGTTTAAATCGACTTTTAAAGATAGCAAGTAGCGACATATTCTTAGCAAAATGGAGAGGGAATTCGAGTTATTTTTAAAATTGTATATACATATTTTAGTATGTATATACACACACATATAAGTTGCAAATATAACGTAATCAAAGTATCATATATTTATTTCAAATCTATCGCTATTTGAAAGGGATAGGAAATAAAATATTTAATTTACAATAGTGGGAGCTAGCTGCTAATTGAGCCTGTTATGTAGTTCTTTTGTTGTCTCTGTATATCTATTATTGCGACAAGTCAAGTGCAAAACTGTGTACAAAATATGTAATCCCTTATTTTTAAAGAGAGACAAAGTTGGAGCATAATCCATCCAAAGCACTTTTTTTTTAATTTTTTTTTTTATTGAGGTTCGAAAAAATAATACAGGCAAAAAACATCTCAACTTCAGAAACATAGTAGAATCATAATACGGTTTACCTATTGAATGTCAAAATAAACCTTCACTTAATCGCCCAGTTGAGCAAATAAACTCAGATTTTCAATTAAGGATTATCCCCTTAAGATTTGATATAAAAACAAATACAATGATTTCCCTCCATGAAAAATAGAGGCCTTTCTTGGACCCCCTGGAACAGGGTTTAAATCAGAGTAGGGAATTTTAGGGGAAATAAAATAAAATAACGAAGCGGGCCACTTTTGGACCCCAAATGAAAACAATTGGCTTGTATGATAGCATACAAATTGTAGATTTGATACTGTACATATTGAAAACATTGAATAGAACACAAAATAATATAATAACAAGCTATAATGGTAGTTGAGTCTTCCATGAGTTATATTATAATTTGTAGTATACACTTCTACAGGGAGTGCAGAATTATTAGGCAAGTTGTATTTTTGAGGATTAATTTTATTATTGAACAACAACCATGTTCTCAATGAACCCAAAAAACTCATTAATATCAAAGCTGAATAGTTTTGGAAGTAGTTTTTAGTTTGTTTTTAGTTATAGCTATTTTAGGGGGATATCTGTGTGTGCAGGTGACTATTACTGTGCATAATTATTAGGCACCTTAACAAAAAACAAATATATACCCATTTCAATTATTTATTTTTACCAGTGAAACCAATATAACATCTCAACATTCACAAATATACATTTCTGACATTCAAAAACAAAACAAAAACAAATCAGTGACCAATATAGCCACCTTTCTTTGCAAGGACACTGAAAAGCCTGCCATCCATGGATTCTGTCAGTGTTTTGATCTGTTCACCATCAACATTGCGTGCAGCAGCAACCACAGCCTCCCAGACACTGTTCAGAGAGGTGTACTGTTTTTCCTCCTTGTAAATCTCACATTTGATGATGGACCACAGGTTCTCAATGGGGTTCAGATCAGGTGAACAAGGAGGCCATGTCATTAGATTTTCTTTTTTTATACCCTTTCTTGCCAGCCACGCTGTGTGGAGTACTTGGACGCGTGTAATGGAGCATTGTCCTGCATGAAAATGATGTTTTTCTTGAAGGATGCAGACTTCTTCCTGTACCACTGCTTGAAGAAGGTGTCTTCCAGAAACTGGAAGTAGGACTGGGAGATGAGCTTGACTCCATCCTCAACCCGAAAAGGCCCCACAAGCTCATCTTTGATGATACCAGCCCAAACCAGTACTCCACCTCCACCTTGCTGGCGTCTGAGTCGGACTGGAGCTCTCTGCCCTTTACCAATCCAGCCACGGGCCCATCCATCTGGCCCATCAAGACTCACTCTCATTTCATCAGTCCATAAAACCTTAGAAAAATCAGTCTTGAGATATTTCTTGGCCCAGTCTTGACGTTTCAGCTTGTGTGTCTTGTTCAGTGGTGGTCGTCTTTCAGCCTTTCTTACCTTGGCCATGTCTCTGAGTATTGCACACCTTGTGCTTTTGGGCACTCCAGTGATGTTGCAGCTCTGAAATATGGCCAAACTGGTGGCAAGTGGCATCTTGGCAGCTGCACGCTTGACTTTTCTCAGTTCATGGGCACTTATTTTGCGCCTTGGTTTTTCCACACGCTTCTTGCGACCCTGTTGACTATTTTGAATGAAACGCTTGATTGTTCGATGATCACACTTCAGAAGCTTTGCAATTTTAAGGGTGCTGCATCCCTCTGCAAGATATCTCACTATTTTTGACTTTTCTGAGCCTGTCAAGTCCTTCTTTTGACCCATTTTGCCAAAGGAAAGGAAGTTGCCTAATAATTATGCACACCTGATATAGGGTGTTGATGTCATTAGACCACACCCCTTCTCATTACAGAGATGCACATCACCTAATATGCTTAATTGGTAGTAGGCTTTCGAGCCTATACAGCTTGGAGTAAGACAACATGCATAAAGAGGATGATGTGGTCAAAATACTCATTTGCCTAATAATTCTGCACTCCCTGTAAGATAATAGGGAGAGGGAGCATTCAAAAAGTCTGTCAGCTATGAAAAAATATGTTGGGAAGCTTCAATACTGAAGTAATCAGCCTAGTATGTAGCGTTTGCGTATATACACATAGATGTCTTTATGAATAACGGTCTCTCACAGTAAGTCTCCATGAGCGTAAGACTATATGGGGGGATATGTGGAGGTCTATTAGAACCCAATAGCTATATCTCATATTAGAGGTTAGGTTAATAGTAGCACATAATAATAGCTTTGATAGGTATACGCGTCTTTACCTCTAATCAGTCTCAATCTAAGAAATTATGTTCCATCCAGATTTTTAACAGGGTACAATAGGGGTCTAGACATGTCTACCATCGACCACTCCAATGATGCAGAGAAAAGTCAGTAAATGGAATGATTCCACCCCGCCCCGGCCGCTGGCGGAGTACAACCATAAGTTATTATATCAATGGAATGCTGGACTCAGTCTAATCAGGATTAATGCTAAGCCACACTGTAGCCATGAACTATCTTTTCCTGTTATTTGTAGTAAGGTGTACAGTATACCCCTGCCATAAATAAGCACAACCTCAGTGCAACTCCAACCCCTATTCACAGATAACAAGTATTGAGAACTAAGTAATAAGTAAAATGGAGCACAAAGGATGAGACTTGAACAAACTTCATCTAACTTCTAGTTACTATAATTTGCTATCAGTAGGACCTGGTGAATTAAAATAGTGTGCTCTTCATAGATAATGTCTAAAAGCCATAGAGCAGTTATGGATAATCTTGAAAAAACTCTTATTAACAATACAGCCTGGCAAGGGTAGTGAACTCAAGTCTCTCAGGATCAATAGCAGTATTTAACCCTTGATTATCTTGGGGCCCTGTCCAGTCTACAGGTACCCTTGTAAGGACTAGAAAAATATGTAGACATAGACTCCTAGTGCATTATATAGAGCTTAAGACTCACTGACACCAGGCATTTGTTAGAGTTAAGGTGGGGAGAACAAGCTATATTACAAAACTAATGGTGGGACAAATCTTTTACAGCTAAGCCTATATATCCTCTTAGGTAACATATTTTGGACATTAAACATTCGGTGAGTTCAGGTCTGTAAATTCAGCAAAGGTCATTTTAAAGGCAATAACACATGTGGTTTCATGGTACTCTGTGTACAATTACTGACAAGGTAATTCCTGGCTTAGGAGAAAAGTCATGCTGAAGAGACTGCCAATGTCATTTTACCAGTGCTGGACAGTAGAAGGTACCGACAGTGTTATTTAACCCACTCCAACTTTAATAGCCTGCAGCATAGTCTCAGAAGTGTGGGGAGCCTGGTGTGGAGGAGGGATGTAGCGGGTGAATCGAAGGTAGGTTTGACTGCTCTGGCTCATAGGGTTGTTTATTACAGTCTTGGTGGGTATATCTACTACCGCGAGGTTAGGTGCGCTATGCAGATAGGCCCCAGCCATCTCAACGGTAACACCTGTTTCAACACGATGGGGTCCCACTGTCTCCCCTAGATTGCTATCACGGCTTGGGAAACACTCCATCATCAATTCTTGCCTCTCTGACACTCCGGTAAAACACTGCTGCACCCTTCGGATCAGCTGCAAGAAATGCTCTTCCAGCAGAGCACAGATCTCCTCTCCCCGCAGTCCCAACTCAGGCTCAATCATGCAGGAACTTGAGGTAGCTGTTCTTAAATTCTGAGCCAAAAACAACTTAGGGTATAATACTTTATAGAATGTCAGACTCTCAATGAAAATTGCAGAAAGTGACCAGCATAAAAGCTGTTGTAACCGGGTTACCGGGGGGGTATAGGTAGGATCTGGTCTATTACAAGGCCGTCACTGCCAATCATACCGTTCCAGTTCTTTAGGGCTGAGATAAAATTTACTTTATGGATCAAATGAATCAGCATAATAAGTATAGTCCAAAAAAGTTCTAGATGAGTGTGGATGGCTGGTTTTGTGACCAATAAGCAGCAAATTTATCGAGTCCTCCTCTAAGCCTCTGAAAGAAGCGACCATCATGGCCGCCGCTCGGAAGCATCCCCCCCAAAGCACTTTTTTTTATCCCTATATCTAATAATGCATTAAATGTAGATCAATAATATATTTGCATTCTTTTTTAAGGGTATACATATTTAATAGTTTGTAATTGACTTATTAGGTGATATGCTTCACTATAGCAACATCGGACATAAGATTTTAGTTTTCCGATTCCCATTGACTACTATAGCATCGGCAACCTCTAAGGCGGCGGATTGAAAACTAGATACACAGCATCGGATAAGACGTGAGCGTAAGTGTTCATTTTTTGATAACTTTTGAAAAGCTTCAAATTGTGTCGAATACCACAGCGAATACACAGAATTACGCAAGAATTCCAGAGGTTTTCTATTCTCATCGATCTGCGTTGAATTGAGACTGTCGGATCGTATGTTACATCACAAATTTCTAATTCTTGAGATCTTAAGGCTTTGATAACTACAACGATTCAATCTTGCGACAAGTACGATGCGGAATTCGGGCGTATTTTCAGTTGACGCTTTGAGAAGTAGATGCCATAGTCTTAAGAAGTGGTACAAGACAAACCAACCATGCTCTAAATGTAATGCACAGGCAGCAGATACACTACACTACTTTTGGTTATGTCCCCAAATAGGTCAATTATGGTCCCAAATTAACTATTGGCTTAAAAGAACATTATCATTAGAAAAAGAGATGGTTGCACAAGATGTCTTTTTTTTAATTAAATACTCACAGCAATATAGGAGCAATGACTTACTGAATACAATCATATTAGTAACACTAAACCTTATCGTTAAAAAATGGAAATCCCCAAGAGCCCCCGAAATTTACTGAATGTAAAATAGCACTGATAACGCAGTGTATCATGGAACAATTTTCTTTGTAATACCCTACTAATCTACAACTTAAACACTTTTTCAATAAGTGGACAGTACTCATTAAGGCTCTCCTAGAAAATGTGAAATCCCAAATAGTAAAACCTTTTATGAATACTGTATAGGTATTACAAAATGTTAATGTAGGCCACTTCCCAGATCTCTGGGCAAACCCCTAAAACACAATAGAAGAGCCCAGTTAGAGGGAGGAAGAGAGTGTGGTCCTTCCCCTTTATTTATTTTTTCTCCCCTTCTTCACCCCTCTTCCCTTACCCAAGGGCTGAACTTGACTAAAAAATTGTTACTATATCAGGAAAAGTTAGACATAGAATAATTTAATATGTTTTTGAACTTGAAGAGGTTATTATATATTTATCTTCTTTAGAGGTATAATTTATAATGTTGTTGTGACACAATGCATATGTATATTTATTATGCTTGTATTTGATTCATGTTAGAGGAAATTATTCTCTCCTTTTTTCCATAATTTACTGTACAAGATATATATTGAAAATCAAATAGAAATGTATTTAAAAAAAATAAAGCTGCTCTCTCGATCATGAAGGTTTAATTTTGACTAGACTATCCCTTTAAGCAACATAAAAAATTAAAATAAGTCTTCATCATACTTATACTTTTCAGGAATTGACTATAATCATCCTTAATTTTCCCAAAAAAATTAACATATTGTTAAGAACATTAAAGAATACAAAATGTAGCTATTAAACATGTTCCATGACCCTGACAACACAGATACCAAACATGTTTATGCTGTCTTATTCCCATGGCTAGCATATATAGTTGTAGCATATCATAGCCTATGTGCAAATTATGTTTGATATCTTAACTTAAAAAAATAAAAAACAGATTATAGTTATTAAAAATTAAACAAGGCCCCAGCTACAACATATATCCATAAAACTATGCATTGTCTAAATGTAACCATATTATGGAATATAAAATTACAAAATAGGACCTTTTCTATGCAAACACTTGCCCAGAATTTTTCATGAAAATGTCCTCCTTTTTAAATGTGTCACAGTAGAGGTGCACTTAATAATTCTTGAATGTATAGCTACCAAACATATATATGTTTTCTCCAGTCTATGGGTAACACAGCCCACAGGCATTGTATTTTCATGACAGAACCCAACTTTAGTTATTATGACTAAACCCTGGTTTTAAAATAGCAATGTGCTACTAGGTCCTGGCTGAACACATCTGGTGACCCAATGACAAGAGGCATATGTGTTTTTAATCACCCCTTAATCACTAGCTAGCTCACAGCAATGCACTGCTGCTCCTGAGTCTACCTATATATGCTATTCAACTTAAGATACCAAGAAACAAAAGTAAATTAGACAAATTTAAATAAAACAAACGTAAAGGGCTCCATGTACTAAGAGGCAGACAGACAGTTTCTCAACTTGCGAAGCTGTCCGCCTGCATTTGCTACATACGGGCAGCAGATCTGTTCATCCTCTGGCCCGTATGTATCATTACACACTGACTGAATGGACTGAAGGGGCTGTCAATCACCAAGAGCGAGCTCTCTGTGATTTTCTCTCGCCACCTCCGAGGTGGCGTAGGGTGTAAGAAGCAGCGGTCTAATGACCGCTGCATCTTACATTGTGGGAAGCAGGCTAGCATATGCAAACCTGCCCAGCAAGGGCTTCAGGGCAGCTCTCGCTGCTTCTTACATGGAGCCCAAACGGTCTTGCAGAAATGAGTGCTTTTTCTGAATCATGAAAGTTTATTTTTGAATGTCATGTCCATTTTACATATTAGTAAAGCTCTTCATCTATGTTTATTTGTGAAAGGTAAAAAGAAACAAAACCTATCATGTGCGCATCTTTTCAAACATGTAAATCTTTTATTAACCATATGGCCAGCATATCCTACAAATATCATAGACCTATGTAAGTATGGCGTTTCCATGACAAAACTGAAAATGCCATTGTTATGTTTCAGGGCTCATATATAATTTAATGTAGATATTGATGAGAACTCCTTAAAGGGACAGTTCACCCCAAATTTTCTCCCCTTTAAATTGTTCCCAATGATTCATTTTACCTGCTGGAGTGTTTTAAATTGTTTAGAAGTAGCTCATTTACCCCTAATTTGGCTGATTTAGCCTGTGGTACCCCAACCTATACTGAAAGTTTCTATACTGGAGTATATTCTATTGAATAGCCTAAGTAAACACAGCCCACAGAAAAGATTACACTGTCAGTGGGGGGCATGATAGTTAAGTAATAAAATGATAATTTTCCATTGTCCTCTTTAAGTATTGAGCTTTGGTTTTCCAGACAAATATAAGATAAGGAAGCAAGTGTGTGTACATAAAACAGATAACATAATGAGATCTGATATTACCTGAAGCTCAACCCATTGTAATAGGCTGTGGTTTAAAAGCACAAAACCAGCTACTTCATATACACAAATAAACCCGAAAATGCAATTTCTCATACATTTTATACTCTGCAGCTGGTATAACAAGTCATTGAAAATACATTCATATAAAAACAATTTTACAGTGTACTGTGCCTTTAAGAAGATTACAAATTGACTAAAGGTCCTAATCCAGAGAAATACTGCTATTGCACTAGCTTTATAGATCAGATCTTTTTTTTTACATTTTTCCTTTTTCTAGATTTGAAAAACATTTTGGTGCATGTGAATACATTTTAAATAATTATTGAATAACATAATAATAACCACTAATAAAGTGACCATATAACACAAAAAATAATAATAAACAAACATGAAAATAAATTGTGTGAAAAAGTTCCCAACCAGTAGGCGGATAACAGAAGTAATACTTAATTACAACACTTTCCTATATTCAGTCTGTAAGGGATATCAGTAGTGATGTTGTGAACTGTTCGCCGGAGAACAGTTACCGGCGATCTTAGCTTGCGATGTTCGATCCGCCCCCTATTCGTCATCATTGAGGAAAATTTGACCCTGTATCTCACAGCCTGCAGACACATTTGAGCCAATAAGCAGCAAACACTCCCTCACAGACCCTCCCAGCTCCTGGGCAGCAGCCATTTTAGATTCATTACGGTGATTTTATAGGGAAATACAGGGAGTGCAGAATTATTAGGCAAATGAGTATTTTGACCACATCATCCTCTTTATGCATGTTGTCTTACTCCAAGCTGTATAGGCTCGAAAGCCTACTACCAATTAAGCATATTAGGTGATGTGCATCTCTGTAATGAGAAGGGGTGTGGTCTAATGACATCAACACCCTATATCAGGTGTGCATAATTATTAGGCAACTTCCTTTCCTTTGGCAAAATGGGTCAAAAGAAGGACTTGACAGGCTCAGAAAAGTCAAAAATAGTGAGATATCTTGCAGAGGGATGCAGCACTCTTAAAATTGCAAAGCTTCTGAAGCGTGATCATCGAACAATCAAGCGTTTCATTCAAAATAGTCAACAGGGTCGCAAGAAGCGTGTGGAAAAACCAAGGCGCAAAATAACTGCTCATGAACTGAGAAAAGTCAAGCGTGCAGCTGCCAAGATGCCACTTGCCACCAGTTTGGCCATATTTCAGAGCTGCAAAATCACTGGAGTGCCCAAAAGCACAAGGTGTGCAATACTCAGAGACATGGCCAAGGTAAGAAAGGCTGAAAGACGACCACCACTGAACAAGACACACAAGCTGAAACGTCAAGACTGGGCCAAGAAATATCTCAAGACTGATTTTTCTAAGGTTTTATGGACTGATGAAATGAGAGTGAGTATTGATGGGCCAGATGGATGGGCCCGTGGCTGGATTGGTAAAGGGAAGAGAGCTTCAGTCCGACTCAGATGCCAGCAAGGTGGAGGTGGAGTACTGGTTTGGGCTGGTATCATCAAAGATGAGCTTGTGGGGCCTTTTCGGGTTGAGGATGGAGTTGAGCTCAACTCCCGGTCCTACTGCCAGTTTCTGGAAGACACCTTCTTCAAGCAGTGGTACAGGAAGAAGTCTGCATCCTTCAAGAAAAACATGATTTTCATGCAGGACAATGCTCCATAACACGCGTCCAAGTACTCCACAGCGTGGCTTTCAAGAAAGGGTATAAAAGAAGAAAATCTAATGACATGGCCTCCTTGTTCACCTGATCTGAACCCCATTGAGAACCTGTGGTCCATCATCAAATGTGAGATTTACAAGGAGGGAAAACAGTACACCTCTCTGAACAGTGTCTGGGAGGCTGTGGTTGCTGCTGCACGCAATGTTGATGGTGAACAGATCAAAACACTGACAGAATCCATGGATGGCAGGCTTTTCAGTGTCCTTGCAAAGAAAGGTGGCTATATTGGTCACTGATTTGTTTTTGTTTTGTTTTTGAATGTCAGAAATGTATATTTGTGAATGTTGAGATGTTATATTGGTTTCACTGGTAAAAATAAATAATTGAAATGGGTATATATTTGTTTTTTGTTAAGTTGCCTAATAATTATGCACAGTAATAGTCACCTGCACACACAGATATCCCCCTAAAATAGCTATAACTAAAAACAAAACACTACTTCCAAAACTATTCAGCTTTGATATTAATGAGTTTTTTGGGTTCATTGAGAACATGGTTGTTGTTCAATAATAAAATTAATCCTCAAAAATACAACTTGCCTAATAATTCTGCACTCCCTGTAGATAGCTAGGCTAGTGTATTTAGTGTCCACTACAGTCCTGAAGGACTCATCTAATCTCTGCTGTAAGGACTAGAACTTCAGTCATTTTTTTTTTTTATTATTTGTAATTTTATTTGCATTTGCAAGGCTGTCAGCCTGTGTGTGATGCTCACTGATATCTGCTTAACATTAGTGTAAATTTTTAAAAAAAACTTTTACATCATTTTGCTAGTGTAATCTAATTTCATTTTCTATCAGGCCTGTGTGTCAGGCCCACATCATATACTGTGATTAATTGCTCTGTGCCAACACTGATATCTGGTGTAACATTAGTGTAAAATTAAAAAAAAAAAAACTTTTACATCATATTGCTAGTGTATTCTAATTTAATTTTCTATCAGGCCTGTGTGTCAGGCTCACAGCATATACTGTGATTAATTGCTCTGTGCCACCACTGATATCTGCTTAACATTAGTGTAAATTTAAAAAAAACAAAAAAACTTTTACATCATTTTGCTAGTGTAATCTAATTTCATTTTCTATCAGGCCTGTGTGTCAGGCTCACATCATATACTGTGATTAATTGCTCTGTGCCACCACTGATATCTGGTGTAACATTAGTGTAAAATAAAAAATAAAAAACGTTTACATCATTTTGCTAGTGTAATCTAATTTCATTTTCTATCAGGCCTGTGTGTCAGGCCCACATCATATGCTGTGATTAATTCTTCTGTGCCACCACTGATATCTGGTTAACATTAGTGTAAATAAAAAAAAAACTTTTACATAATTTTGCTAGTGTAATCTAATTTCATTTTCCATCAGGCCTTTGCCTGATACTGTGCCTATTTCCATCCTCAGTGCCACCACTCCTATCTGGTGTAACATTAGTTTAAATTTTGTGAAAAAAAAACTTTTATATCAGTCTTCTAGTGTTATTTAATTTTAGTTGCCAGGACAGCCTGCCACTAGTGCCAGCCTGTGTGTCAGGCTGCCAGCATATACTGTGCCTACTTCCATCCTCAGTGCCACCACTCCTATCTGTTGTAACTTTAGTGTAACTTTTTTTTAAAAAAACTTTTACATCAGTCTGCTAGTGTTATTTAATTGCAGTTGCCTGTCTGCCAGCGTGTGTGTCAGGCCCATTTTCCAACTAGTGCCACGAATCATATTTGTTATAACAGTAGTGTAAATATTTAAAATAAAAACTTTTTTGACTGTGAATCATAAGTCTGCTAGTGCAATTGAATTGCAGTTTCCTGCCTGCCAGTGTGTGTGCCAGGCCCACTTGCCAACTAGTGCCACCAATCATATTTGTTATAACAGTATTGTAAATATTTAAAAACAAAACTATTTTGAATGTGAATCATCAGTCTGCTAGTGCAATTGAATTGCAGTTGCCTGCCTGCCAGCGTGTGTGCCAGGCCCACTTGCCATCTAGTGCCACCAATCATTAAATTATTATAACAGTATTGAAAGTATTTAAAAAAAAAACTTTTTTTGACTGTGAAACATCAGTCAGCTAGTGTAATTTATTTGCAGTTGCCTTCCTCCCAGCATGTGTGCCAGGCCCACTTGCCAACTAGTGCCACCAATCATAATTGTTATAACAGTAGTGTAAATATTTAAAAAAAAAAAATTTGACTGTGAAACATCAGTCTGCTAGTGTAATCTTATTGAAGTTGCCTGCCTGCCAGCGTGTGTGCCAGGCCCACTTGCCAACTAGTGCCACCAATCATATTTGTTATAACAGTAGTTTAAATATTTAAAAAAAAAACTTTTTTGACTGTGAGACATCAGTCTGCTAGTGTAATCTAATTGCAGTAGCCTGCCTGCCAGCGTGTGTGCCAGGCCCACTTGCCAAGTTAGTGGCACCACTCATATTTGTTGTAACAGTAGTGTAAATATTTTAAAAAAAACTTTTTTAACTGTGAAACATCAGTCTGCTAGTGTAATCTAATTGCAGTTGCCTGCCTGCCAGGGTGTGTGCCAGGCTCACTTGCCAACGAGTGCCACCAATCATATTTGTTATAACAGTATTGTAAATATTTAAAAACAAAACTATTTTGACTGTGAATCATCAGTCTGCTAGTGCAATTGAAATGCAGTTGCCTGCCAGCGTGTGTGCCAGGCCCACTTGCCAACTAGTGTCACCAATCATATTTGTTATAACAGTATTGAAAGTATTTAAAAAAAAACTTTTTTGACTGTGAAACATCAGTCAGCTAGTGTAATTTATTTGCAGTTGCCTTCCTCCCAGCATGTGTGCCAGGCCCACTTGCCAACTAGTGCCACCAATCATATTTGTTATAACAGTAGTGTAAATATTTAAAAAAAAAAAAACTTTTTTGACTGTGAAACATCAGTCTGCTAGTGTAATCTTATTGAAGTTGCCTGCCTGCCAGCGTGTGTGCCAGGCCCACTTGCCAACTAGTGCCACCAATCATATTTTTTATAACAGTAGTTTAAATATTTAAAAAAAAACTTTTTTGACTGTGAGACATCAGTCTGCTAGTGTAATCTAATTGCAGTAGCCTGCCTGCCAGCGTGTGTGCCAGGCCCACTTGCCAAGTTAGTGGCACCACTCATATTTGTTGTAACAGTAGTGTAAATATTTAAAAAAAAAAACTTTTTTGACTGTGAAACATCAGTCTGCTAGTGTAATCTAATTGCAGTTGCCTGCCTGCCAGTGTGTGTGCCAGGCCCACTTGCCAACTGGTGCCACCAATCATATTTGCTATAACAGTAGTGTAAATATTTTTTTAAAAAAAACTTTTTTGACTGTGAATCATCAGTCTGCTAGTGCAATTGAATTGCAGTTGCCTGCCTGCCAGCGTGTGTGCCAGGCCCACTTGCCAACTAGTGCCACCAATCATATTTGTTATAACAGTATTGTAAATATTAAAAAAAAAACTTTTTTGACTGTGAAACATCAGTCTGCTAGTGTAATCTAATTGAAGTTGCCTGCCTGCCAGCGTGTGTGCCAGGCTCACTTGCCAACTTGTGCCACCAATCATATTTGTTATAACAGTAGTGTAAATATTTAAAATAAAAACTTTTTGACTGTGAATCATCAGTCTGCTAGTGCAATTGAATTGCATTTGCCTGCCTGCCAGCGTGTGTGCCAGGCCCACTTGCCAACTAGTGCCACCAATCATATTTGTTATAACAGTATTGTAAATATTTAAAATAAAAACTTTTTTGACTGTGAATCATCAGTCTGCTAGTGCAATTGAATTGCATTTGCCTGCCTGCCAGCGTGTGTGCCAGGCCCACTTGCCAACTAGTGCCACCAATCATATTTGTTATAACAGTATTGTAAATATTTAAAATAAAAACTTTTTTGACTGTGAATCATCAGTCTGCTAGTGCAATTGAATTGCAGTTGCCTGCCTGCCAGCATGTGTGCCAGGCCCACTTGCCAACTAGTGCCACCAATCATATTTGTTATTACAGTATTGTAAATATTTAAAATACATTTTTTTTTACTGTGAATCATCAGTCCGCTAGTGCAATTGAATTGCTGTTGCCTTCCTGCCAGCATGTGTGCCAGGCCCACTTGCCAACTAGTGCCAACAATCATATTTGTTATAACAGTATTGTAAATATTTAAAATAAAACCTTTTTTGACTGTGAATCATCAGTCTGCTAGTGCAATTGAATTGCAGTTGCCTGCCTGCCAGCGTGTGTGCCAGGCCCACTTGCCAACTAGTGCCACCAATCATATTTGTTATAACAGTAGTGTAAATATTTTAAAAAAAACTTTTTTGACTGTGAAACATCAGTCAGCTAGTGTAATCTAATTGCAGTTGCCTGCCTCACAGCATGTGTGCCAGGCCCACTTGCCAACTAGTGCCACCAATCATAATTGTTATAACAGTATTGTAAATATTTAAAATCACAACTTTTTTGACTGTGAATCATCAGTCTGCTAGTGCAATTGAATTGAAGTTGCCTGCCTTCCAGCGTGTGTGCCAGGCCCACTTGCCAACTAGTGCCACCACTCATATTTGTTATAACAGTAGTGTCAATATTTAATAAAAAAACTTTTTTGACTGTGAAACATCAGTCTACTATAGTAATCTAATTGAAGTTGCCTGCCTGCCAGCGTGTGTGCCAGACCCACTTGCCAAGTTAGTGGCACCGCTCATATTTGTTGTAACAGTACTTTTAATATTTCAAAAATTAACATTTTTGACTTTGAAACATCAGTCTGCTTTTTTGTGTCAGGCTCACAGCATATACTGTGCCCACTTGCCCAGTGCCACCACTCATAATTTGTTTAATAGTAGTGTAAGTGTACATTTAAAAAAAAATGACAGACAGAAGCAGGCCACCCCGCAGGTGCCGTCGTGCTTGTGGTGCTGTCATTCCCTTAAACCCTACAACTATGCACAGTGTTCAGAGGCCACGTGCCATGGACATGAAAAGTTCTGAGGAGGACCTAGTTGAATGGCTAACACAGGACACCCAATCTTCTACAGCTTCCGTTCCTAGTCCTAACCTTGATGCACCATCCACCTCCAGCTGTGCTTCGGGCACCTCTCAAGTGACCAGTGCCACTCGCCCACCTGCTGCCACCACCAACACTAGCACCACAGCCGCTTCACTTGATCTGTCAGAGGAGTTATTGACACATCAGTTGGAAGAAATGAGTGATGTGCAACCATCATTGACAGAGGATGTAGATAACAGTGATATGTCTCAGTCAGGCAGCATTACAGACATGGACGTACGGTGTGATGATGATGATGATGTTGTACCTGCTGCTGCTTCCTTTGTTGATTTGTCAGATACAAGTGAAGCGGTTGATGATGATGTGTCCGTGGATGTCACGTGAGTGCCCGCTAGAAGAGAAGAAGAAGAGGGGGAAAGTTCAGATGGGGAGACAGAGAGGAGGAGGAGAAGACGAGTTGGAAGCAGGAGGAGGTTGTCGCAAGGAGCTAGTGGCACAGTCAGACAGCATGCATCGGCACCCGGGGTCAGCCAGACAGCACGCCAATCAACGCATGCTGTTGCCACCACCAGAATGCCGTCATCACAGAGCTCAGCAGTGTGGCATTTTTTGTGTGTGTCTGCCTCTGACAACAGTGATGCCATTTGCAACCTGTGCCAAAAGAAATTGAGTTGTGGGAAGTCCAACACCCACCTAGGTACAACTGCTTTGCAAAGGCACATGGTCTCACATCACAAACGCCGATGGGAAGAACACATGAGTAGAAGCAGCACACAAACTCAAAGCCACCATCCTCCTCCTGCTCCAGCATCTTCAGCCACATCAACCACTGCTGTCCTCCTTGCCCCCTCTCAACCATCCTCCACTCAGTCTCTCTTACGTAGCAGTTCCTGGTCATCTGCCCACAGTCAGATGTCTGTCAAGGACATGTTTGAGTGTAAGAAGCCAATTTCCCAAAGTCACCCCCTTGCCCGGCGTCTGACAGCTGGTTTGTCTGAACTCTTAGCCCGCCAGATTTTACCATACAAGCTGGTGGAGTCTGAGGCTTTAAAAAAAATTTGTATCTATTGGGACCACGCAGTGGAAGGTACCCGGACGAAATTTCTTTTCACAAAAGGCAATCCCCAACCTGTACTCGATTGTGCGAAAGGAAGTAATGGCATGTCTGGCACACAGCGTAGGGGCAAGGGTCCATCTGACCACTGATAGCTGGTCTGCAAAGCATGGTCAGGGCAGGTATATCACCTACACTGCGCATTGGGTAAACCTGCTGACTGCTGACAAGCATGGAATGCGTGGCTCTGCAGAAGAGTTGGTGACACAACGACTTGCAGGCAGGCCTGCTGCTACCTCCTCTACTCCTCCTACTCCATCCTCTTCCATAACCTCTTCCTCGGCTGAGTCCTCTTCTGCTGCTGCGTCTTGCTCCACATCAACGGCTCCCCCCAGCTCCCCAGGTACTATTCAACATCCCGGATACGGCAGTGTCACGCCGTCTTGGGGTTGACTTGCCTGAAAGCCGAGAGTTACACCACACCAGCACTCCTGTCCGCCCTGAACGCACAGGTGGATCAGTGGCTGACTCCGCACCAACTGGAGATTGGCAAGGTTGTTTCTGACAATGGAAGTAATTTGGTGGCGGCATTGAAATTGGGCAAGTTGACACATGTGCCGTGCATGGCACATGTGTGTAATCTGATTGTACAACGCTTTGTGCATAAGTACCCAGGCTTACAGGATGTCCTGAAGCAGGCCAGGAAGGTGTGTGGCCATTTCAGGTGTTCCTACACGGCCATGGCGCACTTGTCCGATATCCAGCATCGAAACAACCTGCCAGTGAGGCGCTTGATTTGCGAAAGCCCGACATGTTGGAATTCAACACTCATAACGTTCGACCGCCTGCTCCAACAAGAAAAAGCTGTTAACAACTATTTGTATGACCAGGGTGCTAGGACAGCCTCTGGGGAGCTGGGGATTTTTTTTCCAAATTACTGGACGCTCATGCGCAATACCTGTAGGCTCATGCATCCTTTTGAGGAGGTGACAAACCTTGTCAGTCGCACCGAAGGCACCATCAGCGACATCATACCATTTGTTTTCTTCCTGGAGCGTGCCCTGCAAAGAGTGCTGGATCAGGCCGTAGATGAGTGTGAAGAGGAAGAGTTGTGGTCTCCATCACCACCAGAAACAGCCTTATCAGCATCGCTTGCTGGAACAGCGGCAATGCAGGAAGAGGATTGTGAGGAAGAGGAGTCAGAGGAGGAATGTGGCTTTGAGGAGGAGGAGGAAGACCAACCACAACAGGCATCCCAGGGTGCTCGTTGTTGTCACCTATCTGGTACCCGTGGTGTTGTACATGGCTGGGGGGAAGAAGATACCTTCACTGACATCAGTGAGGATGAGGAACGGGACATGATTAGCTCGGCATCCAACCTTGTGCAAATGGGGTCTTTCATGCTGTCATGCCTGTTGAGGAACCCATGTATAAAAAAGCTGAAGGAGAACGTCCTGAACTGGGTGTCCACACTACTAGACCTCCGGTATAAGTATAAAGTAACTGAAATGTTACCAAATTCCCGCAAGTCGGAAAGGATGGAGCAGTTCAAAAATAAATTAAAAACTATGCTTTACACAGCGTATAAGGGTGATGTCACAGCACAACGGGAATCTAACAGGGGAAGAGATGAAAGTAATCCTCCTCCCATGACCATGCCGGCAAGGACAGGATGTTTTCCAGACGTGTTGTTGATGGAGGACATGCGGACCTTTTTAACTCCTATGCATCGCCACAGCCCTTCTGGATCCAGCCTCAGAGAAAGACTCAACCGACAGGTAACAGACTACCTAGCATTAACTGCGGATTTCGACACTCTGAGGAGTGATGGACCCCTTGACTACTGGGTGTGCAGGCTTGACCTGTGGCCTGAGCTATCCCAATTTGCAATCAAATTTCTGGCCTACCCCGCTTCAAGTGTCCTGTCAGAAAGGACCTTCAGTGCAGCAGGAGGTTTTGTCACTGAGAAGAGAAGTCGCCTAGGTCAAAAAAGTCTTGATTATCTCACCTTTATTAAAAACATACATTTTTCTGGCCGCTGCTACAGCAGCGGCTGCAACAATACCTAATATTTCAGGCATTTGGACATGCCTAATTTTTCTGGCCTCTGGTGCTGCACTGTGGCTACAAAACCCAAACCAAAAAAAAGGCACATAACAGTGATGAAACTGTTAAGAATAGTACTCATTAACACACCACTCATATCTGGTGGCACAGTAGATTGCACGCGCAGTGCCCCAAATTTGAAGTAGGAGGACCGACCAAGCATCTTTTTCCATCTCCCGGTTCCGAAAAATTATCTCTGGGTTCCTAAAAATGATGCCATACCTGTACTCGATTGTGCAAAAGGAAGTGATGGCATATGGGGTCTTTCATGCTGTCATGCCTGTTTAGGCTCGTGGACCCTCATATAAAAAGGCTGAAGGAGAATGACCTGTACTGGGTGTCCAAGCATCTTTTTCCATCTCCCGGTTCCTAAAAATTATCTCTGGGTTCCTAAAATTGATGCCATACCTGTACTGAATTGTTCAAAAGGATGGCATATGTGGTGTTTCATGCTGTTGTTTCTGTTGAGGGTCTGGGACCCTCGTATAAAAAGGCTGAAGGAGAATGAACTGTACTGGGTGTCCAAGCATCTTTTCCATCTCCCGGTTCCTAAAAATTATCTCTGGGTTTCTAAAATCGATGCCATACCTGTACTCTATTGTGCAAAAGGATGGCATATGTGGTGTTTCATGCTGTTGTTTCTGTTAAGGGTCCTGGACCCTCGTATAAAAAGTCTGAAGGAGAACGACCTGTACTGGGTGTCCAAGCATCTTTTTCCATCTCCCGGTTCCTAAAAATTATCTCCGGGTTCCTAAAATCGATGCCATACCTGTACTCGATTGTGCAAAAGGAAGTAACCTTACCATGGGTCTCAGACCGCATGTCTTGTTGTTATATTTTGTCAGGGTAATCGGGCAGGCCATATAGACCTCCCCCGATAGGGGGAGTAACACATATTAAAGTGCTCAGAACAGTACTACTTAACACAACCTAGTTACCATGGGTCCCAGACCGCATGTCTTGTTGTTATATTTTGTCAGGGTAATCATGCAGGCCATATAGACCTCCCCCGATAGGGGGAGTAACAGGGATTAAAGTGCTAAGAATAGTACTACTTAACACAACCTAGTTACCATGGGTCCCAGACCGCATGTCTTGTTGTTATATTTTGTCAGGGTAATCGGGCAGGCCATATAGACCTCCCCCGATAGGTGGAGTAACACGTATTAAAGTGCTAAGAATAGTTCTACTTAACACAACCTAGTTACCATGGGTCCCAGACCGCATGTTTTGTTGTTATATTTTGTCAGGGTAATCATGCAGGCCATATAGACCTCCCCCGATAGGGGGAGTAAAAGGGATTAAAGTGCTAAGAATAGTACCACTTAACACAACCTTACCATGGCTCCTAGACCGCATTTCTTATTGTTATATTTTGTCAGGGTAATCAGGCAGGCCATATAGACCTCCCCCAATAGGGGGAGTAAGAGGGTTTAATGTGCTAAGAATAGTACTACTTAACACAACCTAGTTACCATGGGTCCCAGACCGCATGTCTTGTTGTTATACTTTGTTAGAGTAATCATGCAGGCCATATAGACCTCCCCCGATATGGGGAGTAACAGGTATTAAACTGCTAAGAACAGTACTACTTAACATAACCTAGTTACCATGGGTCCCAGACCGCATGTCTTGTTGTTATACTTTGTCAGGGTAATCATGCAGGCCATATAGACCTACCCAGATAGGGGGAGTAACAGGTATTAAAGTGCTAAGAATAGTACTACTTAGCACAACCTAGTTACCATGGGTCCCAGACCACATGTTTTGTTGTTATACTTTGTCAGGGTAATCATGCAGGCCATATAGACCGCCCCCGATAGGGGGAGTACAGGGTTTAAAGTGCTAAGAATAGTACTACTTAACACAACCTAGTTACCATGGGTCCCAGCCGCATGTCTTGTTGTTATACATTGTCAGGGTAATCATGCAGGCCATATAGACTTACCCCGATATGGGGAGTTACAGGTATTAAACTGCTAAGAACAGTACTACTTAACACAACCTAGTTACCATGGGTCCCAGACCACATGTCTTGTTGTTATACTTTGTCAGGGTAATCACGCAGGCCATATAGACCTCCCCCGATAGGGGGAGTAACAGGTATTAAACTGCTAAGAACAGTACTACTTAACACAACCTAGTTACCATGGATCCCAGACCGCATGTCTTGTTGTTATACTTTGTCAGGGTAATCATGCAGGCCATATAGACCTCCCCAGATAGGAGGAGTAACAGGTATTAAACTGCTAAGAACAGTACTACTTAACACAACCTAGTTACCATGGGTCCTAGACCCCATGTCTTGTTGTTATACTTTGTCAGGGTAATCAGGCAAGCCATATAGACCTCCCCCGATAGGGGGAGTTACAGGGATTAAAGTGCTAAGAACAGTACTACTTAACACAACCTAGTTACCATGGGTCCCAGACCGCATGTTTTGTTGTTATACTTGGTCAGGGTAATCATGCAGGCCATATAGACCTCCCCCGATAGGGGGAGTTACAGGTATTAAAGTGCTAAGATTAGTACTACTTAACACAACCTAGTTACCATGGGTCCCAGACCGCATGTTTTATTATTATACTTTGTCAGGGTAATTATATATCTATCAAATCGATCTATTTATCTTCTATCGATTCTATCTAACTATCAATATATGTATATCTATCTATCAAATCTATCTCGTGGCCGGACTGATTTGAGACAGCCACTTGTGTTTAGGCCAAATTTGAAGTTGGAGGACAGACCAATCATCTTCTTCCATCTCCCTGTTCCAAAAATGCAGGCCATATAGACCTCCCCCGATAGGGGGAGTAATAGGTATTAAACTGCTAAGAATAGTACTACTTAACACACCACGGGTCCCAGACCGCATGTCTTATTGTTATACTCTGTCAGGGAAATTATATATCTATCAAATCTATCTATGTATCTATCGAATCTATGTAACTATCAATCGTATCTATCAAATATAAATTGCATCTATTGATCTATGTAATTCGTATCAATCAAATGTATATTGCATCTTTTGATCTATGTAATTCGTATCTATCAAATGTATATTGCATCGATTGATCTATGTAATTCGTATCTATCAAATGTATATTGCATCTATTGATCTATGTAATTTGTATCTATCAGATGTATATTGCATCTATTGATCTATGTAATCTATGTATCTATCTATCAAATCTATCTATCTCATGGATGTGTAAATGGAGTTTGCAGTTGTTTGCGGTGCTTACACAGGGAGTTTGGTCTGTCCCTGTGAAGCGGGCGTAACCCTTACACTACCTGATCGATACAACATCATACCTGATGTTTTAAAGCACGTTATTCAAAAAATTTTTAGGAATGTTAGGTGATTAAGGCCCTTTATGGGTTAAAACCAGACTCTGCATAAACTATGTAATTTTCCGTGGAAGTTTTGCCATGGATCCCCCTCCGGCATGCCACAGTCCAGGTGTTAGTCCCCTTGAAACAACTTTTCCATCACTATTGTGGCCAGAAAGAGTCCTTGTGGGTTTTAAAGTTCGCCTGCCTATTGAAGTCAATAGCGGTTTGCGCGGTTCGTCGGTTCGCGAACAGTAGCGGAAGTTCGAGTCCGCCGTTTGCGAACCGAAATTTTAAGGTTCGCAACATCACTAATGATCAGTCCTCAGAAGTTCCTCAAATAAAAATAGAGAACTCTCATAGTGTGAAACTAGCAGGTAAATAATATTGTTATGCATAAATAATAGAAGAGTGATGGTGAAGCCAAATACTCACATTTACCAGATCTAAAGCCAACCCCCATTTCACTTTATAGAAAAGACCTCCATGGCAGAAACAGGATTTCTTCTGTAGTAGAATAAGTTTTATTCCAAAATAGACATACAATTTAAACATCTACATTAAAGGAATAAAGTCACTCAGGGTATTTTAGCACTGATAAATGCACAGGGTAAACTAATATAATTCAATAGCCAAACACAGCAGTAGCAGGCAAACACAAATGCCTAGATTACGAGTTTTGTCTGTAAAAATTTGCGGGGCTAACACTCCTTTTTTTTCCAGTTCTCCCTTAAGCCAACGCTGGTATTACGAGTTTTCTGAATGGCTGCGTTAGCCTCAGAAAAGTGAGCGTTGTGCCAAATTTAGCTCCACTTCAACCCTCAATACCAGCGTTGCTTACGGTAGCGGTAAGCTGGAAAAATGTGCTCATGCACGATTTCCCCATAGGATACAATGGGGCTGAGCTGGATGAAAAAAAACCTAACACCTGCAAAAAAGCAGCGTCCAGCTTCTAACGCAGCCCCATTGTTTCCTAGGGGGAAACACTTTCTAAGTCTACACCTAACACCTTAACATGAACCCCGAGTCTAAACACCCCTAACCTTACACTTATTAACCTTTAATCTGCCTCCCCGAACATCGTCGCCACCTGCATTTACTATTAACCCCTAATCTTCCCTCCGGACACCACCGCCACCTACATTATCCCTATGTACCCATAATCTGCTGCCCCCAACATCGCCGACACCTATATTATATTTATTAACCCTTATCTGCCGTCCCCAACATTGCCACCACCTACCTACACTTATTAACCCCTAATATGCCGACCGGACATCGCCGCAACTATAATAAATGCATTAACCCCTAATCCGCCGCACTCCCGCCTCGCAAACACTATAATAAATCTTATTAACCCCTAATTTGCCCTCCCTAACATCGGCGCCACCTACCTAAAATTATTAACCCCTAATCTGCTGCCCCCAACGTCGTCGCTACTATAATAAAGTTTTTAACCCCTAAACCTAAGTCTAACCCTAACCCTATCACCCCCCCTAAATTAAATATAATTTAAATAAAACGTAATAAATTTACTATAATTAAATAAATTATTCCTATTTAGTGATGTCGGCAAATAGTTCCCGGCAAACATAGCATGTTCGCGTTCGCCGCGGCGGGCGAACATATGCGATGTTCGATCCACCCCCTATTCTTCATCATTGAGTAAACTTTGACCCTTTACCTCACAGTCAGCAGACATATTACAGCCAATCAGCGGCAGACACTCCCTCCCAGACCCTCCCACCTCCTGGACAGCATCCATTTTAGATTCATTTGGAAGCTGCATTCTTAGTGAGAGGAGGGACAGTGTAGCTGCTGCTGATTTAATAGGGAAATTGATAGCTAGGCTAGTGTATTCAGTGTCCACTACAGTCCTGAAGGACTCATCTGATCTCTGCTGTAAGGACAGCACCCCAAAAAGCCCTAACATCAGCCTGCTTTTTTTTTTTTTTCCAGTGTAATCTAATTACAGTTGCCTGCCTGCCAGCGTGTGTGTTAGGCTCACGGCGTATACTGTGCACACTTGCCCAGTGCCACCACTCATATCTGGTGTAACAGTAGTGTAGATTAAAAAAAAAAAAACAACACTTTTTGACTATGTTAAATAATAGCAGTCAGTTTCCTTCACACGTGTGCGTTTCAGGGCCTGCCTGCCAGGGCACAGTGTCACCCCAGTGCAACTCATATCTGGTGTAACAGTAGTGTAGATTTAAAAAAAAAAACAACACTTTTTTGACTGTGTTAAATAATAGCAGTCAGTTTCCTTCACACGTGTGTGTTTCAGTGCCTGCCAGGGCACAGTGTCACCCCAGTGCAACTCATATCTGGTGTAACAGTAGTGTAGATTTAAAAAAAAAAAAAAACTTTTTGACTGTGTTAAATAATATCAGTCAGTTTCCTTCACACGTGTGCATTTCAGGGCCTGCCTGCCAGGACACAGTGTCACCCCAGTGAAGCTCATATCTGGTTTAACAGTAGTGTAGATTTAAAAAAAAAAAACACTTTTTTGACTGTGTTAAATAATAGCAGTCAGTTTCCTTCACACGTGTGCGTTTCAGGGCCTTCCTGCCAGGGCACAGTGTCACCCCAGTGCAACTTATATCTGATGTAACAGTAGTGTAAATTTAAAGAAAAACAACACTTTTTGGACTGTGTTAAATAATAGCAGTCAGTTTCCCTCACACGTGTGCGTTTCAGTGCCTGCCTGCCTGCCAGGGCACAGTGTCACCCCAGGGCAACTCATATCTGGGGGTCGATCCGATAAAAATCGTCGCCCACAAAAGCCGGCGACGCCAATATTTGCGCGGGTTTGGTATCACATATACGGCGTAACCTAGAAGTTACGCGCGTATATTTCTGCCGTCGCCCGTAGTTTTTTGGGCCATAGGCAGGTATACCAAACCCGCGCAGTTTGGTATCCAATATGCAGCGTAAGGACTTACGTGGCGAAAATGGAGAAAACTTACTCCATTTTCACCTCGCCACAAAAAGCAGCCGTAAGAAGCCTTACGCTGACTATTGGAGACCCGTAACTTCCTAAACTGGCTGCTAAAATAAACCTAACACCTAACGCATGCGCAATGTCTATCTCCCTGTCAACCGCGATCTTCTAAAATAAACCTAACACCTAACGCATGCGCAATGTCTATCTCCCTGTCAACCGCGATCTTCTAAAATAAACCTCGGATCGGAACAGCCAATAGAATGCGAGCTCAATCTGATTGGCTGATTGGATCAGCCAATCGGATTGAACTTGAATCTGATTGGCTGATTCAATCAGCCAATCAGATTTTTCAAACTTAATTCCGATTGGCTGATAGAATCCTATCAGCCAATCGGAATTCGGCGGACGCCATCTTGGATGACGTCATTTAAAGGTACCTCATTCGTAGTACAGAAGTCGGCCGGGATGGATGCTCCGCGGCGGCGGAGCGAAGAAAGAAGATTGAAGATGCCGCCGGAAGAATGAAGACTTTGCTGCCGCTTGGAGGAAGACGTCGCCGGAGGAAGAATTCTTCTTTGCCGCTTGGAGGAAGACATCGCCGGAGGAAGAATTCTTCTTTGCCGCTTGGAGGAAGACATCGCCCGGATCGGATCAGGAGTTCGGCCCGGTGTGGTGAAGACAAGGTAGGGAGATCTTCAGGGGGGTAGTGTTAGGCTTTTTTAAGGGGGGTTTGGGTGGTTTTAGAATAGGGGTATGTGGGTGGTGGGTTGTAATGGGGGGGGGGATTGTATTTGTTGTATGCAAAAGAGCTGAATTCTTTGGGGCATGCCCCACAAAAGGCCCTTTTAAGGGCTGGTAAGGTAAAGAGCTTTGAAATTTGTTTAATTTAGAATAGGGCAGGGAATTTTTTTTATTTTGGGGGTTTATTATTTTATTAGGGGGCTTAGAATAGGTGTAATTAGCTTAAAAATCTTGTAATCTTTTTTTTATTTTTTGTAATTTAGTGTTTTTTTTTTTGTAGTTTAGTTAATTTAATTGTATTTTTAGATAGATGTTTGTAGTTTATTAAATTTATTGATAGTGTAGGTGTATTTGTAACTTAGGTTAGGATTTATTTTACAGGTAATTGGGTAATTATTTTAACTAGGTAGATATTAAATAGTTAATAACTATTTAATATCTATTATACCTAGTTAAAATAATTAACAATTTACCTGTAAAATAAATATTAACCCTAACATAGCTACAATGTAATTATTAATTATATTGTAGCTATCTTAGGGTTTATTTTATAGGTAAGTATTTAGATTTAAATAGGAATATTTTAGTTTATAAATGAATTAGATTAATTTAATATAAATTTAGTTAGGGGTGTTAGGGTTAGATAGAGTTAATATAGTTAATATAAATACTATAGTAACTATATTAACCCTAATATAATTAGGGTTAATATAGTTAATATATATAATGTAATAACTATATTAACTATAATATACTTAGGGTTAATATAGATAATATAGCTGGCGGCGGGGTAGGTAGATTAAATTAGGGGTTAATCATTTTAATAGAGATGGCGGCGGTGTAAGGGGCTTACATTAGGGGTTAATAATTTTAATATAGATGGCGGCGGTGTTAGGGGCTCACTTTAGGGGGTTATAGATATAATATAGCTGGCGGCGGGGTACGGGAGCGGCGGTTTAGGGGTTAATAACTTTATTAGGTTGCGGCGGGGTACGGAAGCGGCGGTTTAGGGGTTAATAGCTTTTTTATTGTTAGGATAGTGAGGGGGGATAGCGGATAGAGGGATAGACGTGTCGGGCTATGTTAGGGAGGCGTGTTAGACAGTGCGGGCTATGTTAGGGAGGCGTGTTAGACAGTGCGGGTGTTTTAGACTTTAGTCAGGTTTTATAGGCGCCGGCAGTTTCTAACGTGGCGCAAGTCACTGGCGACGCCAGAAATTTGTACTTGCGCAGATTTCTGGACATCGCTGGTTTGTCAGACTTACGGCACGTTAGCATCTGACGGCGACTTATATGGGATAGCTCGAGTTGTGAGCTGAAACTGCGGGCGACGCTGGTTCCCTCGCTTGCGCCGCAAACTGCGATCTATATCGGATCGCGCCCCTGATGTAACAGTAGTGTAGATTTAAAAAAAAAACAAACACTTTTTTGACTGTGTTAAATAATAGCAGTCAGTTTCCTTCACACGTGTGTGTTTCAGTGCCTGCCAGGGCACAGTGTCACCCCAGTGCAACTCATATCTGGTGTAACAGTAGTGTAGATTTAAAAAAAACAACACTTTTTGACTGTGTTAAATAATAGCAGTCAGTTTCCTTCACACATGTGCGTTTCAGTGCCTGCCTGCCAGGGCACAGTGTCACCCCAGTGCAACTCATATCTGGTGTAACAGTAGTGTAGATTTAAAAAAAAAAACAACACTTTTTTGACTGTTAAATAATAGCAGTCAGTTTCCTTCACACATGTGCGTTTCAGGGCCTGCCTGCCAGGACACAGTGTCACCCCAGTGCAACTCATATCTGGTGTAACAGTAGTGTAGATTTAAGAAAAACAACACTTTTTTGACTGTGTTAAATAATAGCAGTCAGTTTCCTTCACACGTGTGCGTTTCAGGGCCTGCCTGCCAGGGCACAGTGTCACCCCAGTGCAACTCATATCTGGTGTAACAGTAGTGTAGATTTTAAAAAAACAACACTTTTTTGACTGTGTTAAATTATAGCAGTCAGTTTCCTTCACACGTGTGCGTTTCAGTGCCTGCCTGCCAGGGCACAGTGTCACCCCAGTGCAACTCATATCTGGTGTAACAGTAGTGTAGATTTAAAAAAACAACACTTTTTTGACTGTGTTAAATAATAGCAGTCAGTTTCCTTCACACGTGTGCGTTTCAGGGCCTGCCTGCCAGGGCACAGTGTCACCCCAGTGCAACTCATATCTGGTGTAACAGTAGTTTAGATTTAAAAAATAAAAAAACTTTTTTAACTGTGTTAAATAATAGCAGTCAGTTTCCTTCACACGTGTGCGTTTCAGTACCTGCCTGCCAGGGCACAGTGTCACCCCAGTGCAACTCATATCTGGTTCTTGTGTAACAGTAGTGTAGATTTAAAAAAAAAACACTTTTTTGACTGTGTTAAATAATAGCAGTCAGTTTCCTTCACACGTGTGCGATTCAGTGCCTGCAAGGGCACAGTGTCACCCCAGTGCAACTCATATCTGGTGTAACAGTAGTGTAGATTTAAAAAAAAAAAAAACACTTTTTTGATTGTGTTAAATAATAGCAGTCAGTTTCCTTCACACGTGTGCATTTCAGGGCCTGCCTGTCAGGGCACAGTGTCACCCCAGTGCAACTCATATCTGGTGTAACAGTAGTGTAGATTTAAAAAATAAAAAAACTTTTTTGACTGTGTTAAATAATAGCAGTCAGTTTCCTTCACACGTGTGCGTTTCAGTACCTGCCTGCCAGGGCACAGTGTCACCCCAGTGCAACTCATATCTGGTTCTGGTGTAACAGTAGTGTAGATTTTAAAAAACAACAACACTTTTTTGACTGTGTTAAATAATAGCAGTCAGTTTCCTTCACACGTGTGCGATTCAGTGCCTGCCAGGGCACAGTGTCACCCCAGTGCAACTCATATCTGGTGTAACAGTAGTGTAGATTTAAAAAAAAAAAAACACTTTTTTGATTGTGTTAAATAATAGCAGTCAGTTTCCTTCACACGTGTGCATTTCAGGGCCTGCCTGTCAGGGCACAGTGTCACCCCATTGCAACTCATATATGGTGTAACAGTAGTGTAGATTTTAAAAAAACACTTTTTTGACTGTGTTAAATAATAGCAGTCAGTTTCCTTCACACGTGTGCGTTTCAGGGCCTGCCTGCCAGGGCACAGTGTCACCCCATTGCAATTCATATATGGTGTAACAGTAGTGTAAACACTTTTTTGACTGTGTTAAATAATAGCAGTCAGTTTCCTTCACACGTGTGCGTTTCAGGGCCTGCCTGCCAGGGCACAGTGTCACCCCAGTGCAACTCATATCTGATTTAAAAGTAGTGTAGATTTAAAAAAACAACACTTTTTTGACTGTATTAAATAATAGCAGTTAGTTTCCTTCACACGTGTGCGTTTCAGGGCCTGCCTGCCAGGGTACAGTGTCACCCCAGTGCAACTCATATCTGGTGTAACAGTAGTGTAGATTTAAAAAAAAAAACAACACTTTTTTTACTGTGTTAAATAATAGCAGTCAGTTTCCTTCACAAGTGTTCGTTTCAGGGCCTGCCTGCCAGGGCACAGTGTCACCCCAGTGCAACTTATATCTGGTGTAACAGTAGTGTAGATTTAAAAAAAAACAACACTTTTTGGACTGTGTTAAATAATAGCAGTCAGTTTCCCTCACACGTGTGCGTTTCAGTGCCTGCCTGTCTGCCTGCCTGCCAGGGCACAGTGTCACCCCAGTGCAACTCATATCTGGTGTAACAGTAGTGTAGATTTAAAAAAAACAACACTTTTTTGACTGTGTTAAATAATAGCAGTCAGTTTCCTTCACACATGTGCGCTTCAGTGCCTGCCTGCCAGGGCACAGTGTCACCCCAGTGCAACTCATATCTGATGTAATTGTAGTGTAGATTTAAAAAAACAACACTTTTTTGACTGTGTTAAATAATAGCAGTCAGTTTCCTTCACACATGTGCGTTTCAGGGACTGCCTGCCAGGGCACAGTGTCACCCCAGTGCAACTCATATCTGGTGTAACAGTAGTGTAGATTTAAAAAAAAACAACACTTTTTTGACTGTGTTAAATAATAGCAGTCAGTTTCCTTCACACGTGTGCGTTTCAGGGCCTGCCTGCCAGGGCACAGTGTCACCCCAGTGCAACTCATATCTGGTGTAACAGTAGTGTAGATTTAAAAAAAACAACACTTTTTTGACTGTGTTAAATAATAGCAGTCAGTTTCCTTCACACGTGTGCGTTTCAGTGCCTGCCTGCCAGGGCACAGTGTCACCCCAGTGCAACTCATATCTGGTGTAACAGTAGTGTAGTTTTAAAAAAACAACACTTTTTTGACTGTGTTAAATAATAGCAGTCAGTTTCCTTCACACATGTGCGTTTCAGTGCCTGCCTGCCAGGGCACAGTGTCACCCCAGTGCAACTCATATCTGGTGTAACAGTAGTGTAGATTTAAAAAAACAACACTTTTTTGACTGTGTTAAATAATAGCAGTCAGTTTCCTTCACACGTGTGCGTTTCAGGGCCTGCCTGCCAGGGCACAGTGTCACCCCAGTGCAACTCATATCTGGTGTAACAGTAGTGTAGATTTAAAAAATAAAAAAAACTTTTTTGACTGTGTTAAATAATAGCAGTCAGTTTCCTTCACACGTGTGCGTTTCAGTACCTGCCTGCCAGGGCACAGTGTCACCCCAGTGCAACTCATATCTAGTTCTGGTGTAACAGTAGTGTAGATTTTAAAAAACAACAACACTTTTTTGTGCCTGCCAGGGCACAGTGCCTGCCAGGGCACAGTGTCACACCAGTGCAACTCATATCTGGTGTAACAGTAGTGTACATTTAAAAAAAAATAATACAATTTTGACTGTAATAGATTGAATAGCAGTTAGTTGTCTGCAAGCGTGTGTGTCAGGTCTACAGCGTCTACTCTGCCAACTCCTGCCAGTGCACAGTGCTACTCATATCTGTTGTCACAGTAGCGTGCATGCATAGTACCACCAATCGAAAAAAAAAAATGACAGGCAGAGGCAGGCCACCCTGCAGGGGCAGTCGTGTTCATGGTGCTGTGATTCCCTTTGGCCCTAGAATAATGCCCAGTGTTCAGAGGCCACGTACCCCAAACTCGAACATTTCTGAGGACATAGTTGACTGGCTAACACAGGACACCCAATCTTCTACAGCTTCCACTCGGTACCTTGACGCACCATCCTCCTCCAGCTTAGCTTCGGGCACCTCTCAAGTTACCACTCGCCCGCCTGCCACCACCAACACTAGCACCACAGCCGCTTCACTTGATCTGTGAGAGGAGTTATTTACACATCAGTTGGAAGAAATGAGTGATGCGCAAACATTATTGCCAGAGGATGTAGATAACAGGGATATGTCTCAGTCAGGCAGCATTACACACATGGACGTACGGTGTGATGATGATGATGTTGTACCCGCTGCGGGAGTTTGGTCTGTCACTGTGAAGCGGGCGTAACCTTTACACTACCTGATCGATACAACATCATACCTGATGCTTTAAAGCACGTTATTCCAAACATTTTAGGAATGTTAGATGATTTATGCCCTTTATGGCTTAAAACCAGACTCTGCATCAACTATGTAATTTTCCATGGGAGTTTTGCCATGGATCCCCCTCCGGCATGCCACAGTCCAGGTGTTAGTCCCCTTGAAACAACTTTTCCATCACTATTGTGGCCAGAAAGAGTCCCTGTGGGTTTTAAAATTCGCCTGCCCATTGAAGTCTATGGGGGTTCGCCCGGTTCACCCATTCGCGAACTTTTGGGGAAGTTCTCGTTCGCTGTTCGCGAACCCAAATATTTAGGTTCGCGACATCACTATTCCTATTTAAAACTAAATACTTACCTATAAAATAAACCCTAATATAACTACAATATAACTAATAGTTACATTGTAGCTATTTTAGGATTTATATTTATTTTACAGGCAACTTTGTATTTTTTATTTTTTTAAGTATTTTTTATTTTTATTTCTCGAAATTTTCACAGTAAAAAACAAAGAAAATAAGGTATTGCATTCACAGGTATTCTACAGGAAAAATACAAATTTAACACAATGTCAGAATTGTAAACAAAGTGTCAATCACAGTGAGATCAACGTTGAGTTTTGTAGAGTCTCAGCAGTGTCTGGTTAGTTAAAAAGACAAAGAGTCAATTCTCCTTACATGCAAAGATAACAATATTCTCATAGGTTTATCCTGACATTATTTCCCAGACGTTCGGATAAGACTTCATTGTCCAACAGAGCTATCCATCTGAGGGGGAGGGGGGAGGAGAAGGGCTCGGTCATTTTCTACACCTATCCCACTCGCAGTGTTGTTTATTGTTTCAGAATACATTATCCATGACTCCCACACCTGTAAGAATCTTTCTTTTTGGTTAAGTATATCTGCCGAGACACTAGAGAGCTGAAATATATATGTGATCTTACGTAATATAAGTGTAAAGGAAGGAATTTGGCCTCTCCAGTACCTAGCAATAACTAGTCTTGTCGCTGTGCAAATGTTCATCATTAGTTTATTCTCCCATGATGAAAGGCTAAGTGTGTATTAATGCACTAGAGCCTGTAGAGGCTGTAGATTAATTTGTGTATTTAGAACTGCGCTAAGCAATGTCGAGGTTTGTGTCCATATCTGGGTGACCAAGTGTGCATGTATGTGCCCCTTTCCCCCGCACCCCCTAAAGCACCCAGAAACATCATCTCTGTCTCTTCTCGGCAAACGTGTCGGATGTAGGTACCATCTGTAAATGGTCTTAATATAATTTTCGCTGAGGTTGGCGCTAATTGAGAAGGAGAAACCCCTATTTAAAGTATTAACCCATTCTGCATGGTCCCATGTGAAATTAAGTTCAGATTCCCATTTCAGCATAAAGTGTTCTTTATTATCTGTAACCCGCATATTGAAAATTGAATAAATCCTAGCGATGGCACTTCTAGGTCTATTTCTAGATAAACATAATAGTTCAAAGCCTATGGCACTGCTGGGTGTCTTAGATTGTAGTATTGCTCGGATTCTTGACTTAAGTTGCATATAATGAAACCATATGTTGTCAGCAGAGTCTAGTTCCGCATATTTATTAAAGGATAGGACAGAGTTATTTCTGCAATTCGATACAAGCCTCTTTTGGCCCATTTATCCACTACCAGGTTCGGAAGAGGAGCCACCAAAGAGTCCAAGGGAGTCAACCTAGAATGTTGAGATATCAGGGTGTATGAGGAGGTTAGTCTATCCCACAGAAAGACCGTGTGTGCTATGGTTATGTAATGCTGCCATTGAGGTGATCTTGTGTTCTTGCCTGTCTATAGTATTTTATATATGGGGTTTGTCTGTATTAAGTCTGATTCTAATTGGACCCATCGGATCTGATCATGAGAATTGTGCCAAAGCGCCGTTTGTGCCATTCTGGCAGCATAATAATAAGAGACTAAATGTGGTACCCCCAATCCTCCCCCCTTCTTATGCTTTGTTAAGGTGGACCAATTAATCCTAGGTTTTTTCCCTCCCCAGATAAAGTTATTTATATCTTTTTGAATTTGGTTTAATATGGCCACTGGGACCGACACTGGTAGAGACCTGAAAAGGTAGAGAAATTTGGGGAGAATAGTCATTTTAGAGGTCACTATCCTTCCATAGAAGGAAATCTTCTCCTTAGTCCATTTATTTAGGAGGTTTCTAATCTGTAGGAACATAGGCCTACAGTTAAGAGTGAACAATGAGTTTATGTTATTGGAGAGACTGATTCCCAAGTATTTGAGACCCCTAGGTGCCCATGCAAATCTAAAATTTAATTCAAGAAGTTTTTTGTGTGTCTGCAGGCAAGTGTATACCCAAGCCCTCACATTTATCATTGTTCAGCTTATATCCCGATATCCTACCGAATTGTTGTAGCGTATTATAAAGTACAGAGAGAGAGATTAGGGGTCTAGTAAGTGACAATATCACGTCATCCGCAAATAGTGCTATTTATACGTACAAATTCCCACCTCAATACCTGAGATGTCTGGGAAATTGCGCATCTGGGCCGCCAGGGGCTCTATGCACAATGCAAAAAGCAATGGGGACAATGGGCAGCCCTGTCTTGTGCCATTTTTAATTAGAATATCTTCTGATTGATATCCCACAATCTTGGTAAAAGCTTTGGGCCCTGAGTATAATGCTTTGATAGCCTTTAAGAATCCCCCTCTAGTCCCGACCCTTTCGAGTATCGTGGACATATAAGACCAGTTAACCCTGTCAAACGCCTTCTCTGCATCGAACTAAAGGAGCAGAGAAGGCATTTTTGTTCTATAACCAAAATTAATTAGGTCTATGGTTCTACGGATGTTGTCGGTAGCTTCCCTATGAGGGATAAAGCCCACTTGGTCTGGGTGTATCAGGGTCTTCATAAAAGGATTCAATCTATCCGCTAAAATTTTTGTAACTAGCTTGATGTCTTGGTTTATAAGTGAGATTGGCCTGAAATTCTGACAATGCTGCTTATTTTTACCGGGCTTGGGTACCACTGAGATCCTGGCCAACAGAAGATCTGAAGGAACTGTATTCCCCTCCAGGATGTGATTAAAGATTTTCACTAGTTGCGGGGCTAAGATGTCCTTTAGAGTTTTGTGAAAAATACCTGGGAAGCCACCTGGGCCTGGGGCTTTAGCTACTCTAGTATTTTTGATTGCGATTAAAACCTCTTGTAATTTTACGGGGCCATTTAATTTTTCTGTCGCTTCCTTGTCAAGTGAAGTAAGCGGCAATTTGTCAGAAAACTACTTATTTCTTCTAAATATTTTGCTTGATCTTCTGGCTTAGGCAGATCATATAGTTTTTGATAAAATTTAGCAAATGTATTAGCTATTTCCTGGGATTTGTTGGTTATTGTCCCCTCAGGTGTCTGAATTTGAGGTATCGTAGTAGTTCTAGTTATATTTTTTTATTTATTCGCCAGCATTTTATCCGGTTTATTCGCGAATATACAGTAGTGTGCATCCAATATCTTAAGTGACCTATATACCTCCTTATCAAGGAGTTCTTCTAACTCCCTTTTTTATAATTTTATCCGGCTAAGCAGAGAAGCCGATTGATACCTCTTACTCTGCCGGGAGAGCTCTGCTAATTCTAACTTAAGTTGATTCAATTTTCCTGTCTGTAGCTTCTTTTGTTTACTGGACTCTCCTATTAAAATTGCTCATGTGAAGGCCTTTAGTGCTCCCCATTCAAAGAGTGGGCTGGAAGAAGTATTTTCATTATGCCTAGTAAAGTATTGGAGATGTTCTTTCAGAGATTCAAGGACCAATGGGTCCCTCAATAAGGTTGGATTTAAGTTCTAAGACTTTTGTCTATTGGGGTTAAGTATGCCTGAAAGTTTAGTTGTGACTATAGCATGGTCAGACCATGAGGTATCAACTATTTGTGCCTCAGAGAGTATATAATCTAATCTTGAGAAAGAGCCATGAGGCGAAGAATAAAACGTGTAGTGTCTTTCACCTCTATGAAGCGATCTCCAGCAGTCAATCAAATTATGATCAATTAAGAAGTCAAGTAGAATCTTCCTTGGCGACTCCCCCCCCCCCCACCCGCTGGATCTATCCCACCTGTTATCCACCACTAAGTTTAAAATCTCCGCCCATTATTAGCCTAAATCTTTTCCACTGTGTAATCAGCTTGCTGATCTTAGCTAAAAATGTGTGCTGTGCCTCATTGGGGTGCGTATATGTTTCCTATAATGACTGGTGTGCCATGTATTTTCCCTCTTAAAATAATGTAGCAACCCTGCCCATCTATCCATGACTCATCCTCTTGGAAATTCATTGATGAATGTAATAGTATAGAGACACCACATTGTTTTTTCATGCTAATGGCGTGATATTGGATTGGGAAGGCTTTGTCCCAATATTTGGGTGTAGTATTTTTAGTAAAGTGTGTCTCCTGCAGTAGAATTATATGTGCCTTTAATCTGTTATATTCATTTAACGCTTTTTTCCTCTTGGCGTGGGAATGTAATCCCCGTACATTGTGTGTTATAATTTGGAGAGACATGATAGGATTCTATGTGGAGCAGCTAAAGGGAACTGGAGAGTAAAACCTCCTGACTCACCAACTCGATGACAACTGAGCCCCCTCCAGTTGGTAATTGAATCTTCGGACTTACAAGATCTCTGGGGGATAAATATTGATTGAGAAAAGTAATAACCTGAGAATACCTGAGTAATTAAAATAAAAGAGACATTAAGTAAACATAAACATTGTAACATGAATTGAAAATGTATAGTAAACATTGATTATATCCTATGTGGCTTTCTAGCCAACAACCATAAGAAAACCTTGTTAAGCTTGAGGAAGTATCAGAGGATGACCCTGTAAAGAGAGGTGGAGAAGGAATGAGGGAGAAGGGGATCTTGGTAGGGACTAGTTGCATTCATTCCCTTATTTGCGTTTGACCATTAAAGTCAGGGATATAATTAGGTGATGGAAAGAAAATAGTTACCAATAAGGAGAGGGGAGAGGGAAGGGGAAGTGGAGGGGTAAAAAGGGTAGGGGGTATAGTGAATTCAAAACTGAACATATATATTAATTAAACTTTATCCTTAACATCAACAGAAAACAATAAGTTCTGAAAATGTAGTTCAACTGGTGCACCATCCTCTAGTGGTGAATACACAAATCAGCCCCTGATTCTTCAGGAAGGAAGGGGAAAAAAAAGATCTCCAGGACTACACTTTTGGTCCCCACAGTAGTAATTTGATTTCCAGATAGATATTCATGTGTTGTCATCAGATTGGTGGGCTTGATCCTCTATAGCCATAGAGCCTTGGCGTGCTTTTTTGTTCTGATTTGTTTTCTGGCCCCGTGCTAAGTTCTTTCTATGGGTCTTCGAGGGCTTCTTTGCAGTAAAGGCTCTGATGATACATGTGTGGCTATCTTCAGATTTTTGAGCAGAGAGAGACCATCTGCCAAAGAGGAGCAACTATGAGTGGCATTGTCATGTCTAAACACTAATTTAAATGGGAAGGCCCATCTGTAGCGTATGTGCGCCTGTTGCAAGGCAGCAATGACTGGTTTTAAGTCTCTCCATTTTCTCAGGGTTATTGGGGAGAGATCGGTGAAGATCTGTATCACAGAGCCTTGAAATTCGAGTCTCTTGTGTTTGCGTGACTGCTCCTTAATGTGGTAATAATGCATTTTGAGTATAATGTCTCTTGCAAGATTTCCAGTGGTTGGTTTAGCAAGAGCCCTGTGGATTCTATCGAATAGTAGTAAGGATTTGTCTAGAGACGGGATTAGCTGCTGAAGTAACTCTGTGACAGCGTCCTGGAGGTTGGTAACTGACTCCGGTATATTGCGGATTCTCAAGTTGGACCATCTAGAGCGGTTTTCAAGGTCCCCTAGCTGTAGTTCCAGCCCCATAATCTGGGAGTGCTTTTCCTCCAGCATAGTTTGCATTGCAGGTACAACATCTGCTATCTCATCTACCCTCTCCTCAAGGTCTGCTGTTCTGCCTCCTATCTCTTGGATGTCCTGCTTAAGCTCTTGTAAGGCTGACCGGAGTTCCTCCTGGAACAGTGATTTGATTTGGACCAGTAACTCTTGATTAGTGTTTTCAGTGTTAGACATTTCTGAAGTCTCGGTCGAATGCTCTCTAGAAAACTCCACTTGTGGTTGCTGTGGTGAAGTCTCCCCCTTTTGTTTTCTTGATTGGGATTTAGATAGGCAGTCCTTCATAGTTTGGTTTCGGCTTTTCATCCTGCAGGTGGACCTATACTGTTCCAGTAAGAGAAAGCAGCAAGGAGGGGATTGTTGTAATGGAACTGTAGAGACTGGTAATTCCTCCCGACCTTTTGGTTGTTGGCTTCTGAAAAATTTCTTTTTTTTTATATCATTGTGGTCATGTAGGCGAAAGTAGGGGGTATCTGGTTGTTCTCAGAACTCTTTGAGGCCCTCCTGGAATAAATTCTTTCTTGGCTTCTCAACTCCCTGCTGGACCGGGTCCGACAGGGGTCGAGAGAAAGGGAAAAGAAAGTCAGATCTTACTTGCCAGGTGGTCTCAGTTTGGATGATGGCTGGAGGATTAAGACATCTTCATTTTATCCTATAGGTCATATACAAGAACAGCCCTCCTTAGGCCTTTATTAGGGATTTCCACCAGTACGCTACTCCTCGGGGAAGTTGTCCTCACAGGACGATCTCGGGAAAAGGTGCTTTGGATATGACCTACTGGCACAAGGGTCAGCAGGAAAAGGGGGGGAGAGCATACCGTGGTAATTACAGCAGGCAATATAATAAGTGTACACCCCTCAAAGCATGCTAGCACCCTTAATTTTTATTAATAATAAATATACTCAGAAATCTCCTTAGTGAAGGGCCTTTCTAGAACAGCAGGTGCTGATGTCTCCCACTTGCCCTCAGTATAAGAATGCTGCTTTGTGATGAGTGTATTTGAGATAAAGTTTGTTAACAGTAGCAGATTAGATAAGTTATCTGATGACCCTGTCTGTAATGTCCAATAAGCCTAAGCAGTGGAGACCGTTTCTTGGGTTATAGTTATGCTGTCCTGTTTAAGATGGTAGTGGGTCTCTAGTCTGTGTTGGCAAATGAAATATGGCAATCCAGATATTTCCAGCAAAGGATCTAGTGGGTGTTTATTGCTTAAAACGTAACTTCCCCAGGTCTCTGTAATGGACAGAGAAAATGATGATGTTTGCTAAGGGGTACAGGTTTATAGTGACCCAGAGCTGAACTGAGCAGTGAGCTAGAGAGGGTGTTAATATAAGTGCTACCAGGTCACTCTTGGGAACAGCAACCTCAGACACGGTAATCCCCACTAAGCAGTACTGTTCAGCTCACTGAAAAACTATGATTACCGGGTACTGTCAGTCAGTAATGAAAATGGCGTCTTTTTGCGCCTTTTGTGGACCAAGCGTTACAGTGCTAGCTTGGCTATGTATTAGAAGGTCCCTGATCAGCTTACTTGTGAGCCCTCCAGTGGGGATCTAGACAGCTGTAGATGGTCCGTATCTCTGTATAATTAGTCTGGCTATCTCTGTCTCCCCTGCACCATGGACCCGACCAACATTTCTGCAGCTTGGGGGAAGCCTGTCTTGTAAGTGACAGAGCGGTGATTCCACTTAGCAAACAAGAATTGCACCTTCGTCCGGACCGGATCCCCAACCCTCCGGACTATGTCTCTGCACTGTTGAGCTTGTCTTCTACTTTCTCGCCAGCAGGACCACACGGTCTGACCACAGATCTTCTCAGCAGCGTAGATGTTTTCCTCTTCTTCTTCCATTTTCTTAGATGTCCGGTTGTTTAGTCTTTGACTGCTTCTCTCAGGGTCTCACCTACCGCTGTCAGAGCGGAGCCCCGACCCTCCGACGACTTCAGCCCCTCTCCAAGGCCTCTGATTCTTTCTCTCTATTCTTTTAAAGTATCTCTAGTGCACCAAATAATGCTTTCAGAGTCGACTGCAAGAATCTGCTTTGATGCTAGGAGCTAGATTAGGGCAGATTTCCAAAATGTATAGCCTTTAAAGTAATTATTATAATGGACTTTCAACTTTATATTTATTTTAACTAGGTACAATAGCTATTAAATAGTTAATAACTGTTTAATATCTACCTAGTTAAAATAATTACAAAATTACCTGTAAAATAAATCCTAACCTATGTTACAAATACACCTAACACTACACTATCAATAAATTAATAAAATAAATTAACTACAATGATCTAAACTAAAATACAAATAAATAAACTAAACTATATTACAAAAACAAACACTAAATTACAAAAAATAAAAAAATATTACAAGAATTTTAATCTAATTACAAAATAATAAAATTCCCTACCCTATGCTAAATTACAAAAGTAATCAGCTCTTTTACCAGCCCTTAAAAGGGCTTTTTGTGGGGCATTGCCCCAAAGTATTCAGCTCTTTAACCTGTAAAATAAAATACAAGACCCCCCTCAACAACCCACCACCCACACACCCCTACTCTAAAACCCACCCGATCCCCCCTTAAAAAACCTAACGCTACCCCACTGAAGATCACCCTACCTTGAGCCGTGTTCACCCAGCCGGGCACCGATGGGCCAGAAGAGGACATCCGGAGCGGCAGAAGTCTTCATCCGATCGGGGCGAAAGAGGTCCTCCATCCAGCAGAAGTCTTCATCCAAGCGACATCTTCTATCTTCATCCATCCGGCATGGAGCGGGTCCATCTTCAAGACATCCGACGCAGAGCATCCTCTTCTTCCCGAAGACTAACGATGAATGAAGGTTCCTTTAAATGACGTCATCCAAGATGGCGTCCCTTGAATTCTGATTGGCTGATAGGATTCTATCAGCCAATTGGAATTAAGGTAGGAAAAATCCAATTGGCTGATGCAATCTTGAAGATGGACCCGCTCCGTGCCGGATGGATGAAGATAGAAGATGCCGCTTGAATGAAGACTTCTGCTGGGTGGAGGACCTCTTCTGCCCCAATCGGATGAAGACTTCTGCCACTCCGGATGTCCTCTTCTGGCCCATCAGTGCCTGGCTGGGTGAACACGGCTCAAGGTAGAGTGATCTTCAATGGGGTAGTGCTAGTTTTTTTTAAGGGGGGATTGGGTGGGTTTTAGAGTAGGGGTGTGGGTGTGGGTTGTAATGTTGGGGGGGGGTCTTGTATTTTATTTTACAGATAAAAGAGCTGATTACTTTGGGGCAATGCCCCGCAAAAAGCCCTTTTAAGGGCTGGTAAAAGAGCTGATTACTTTGTAATTTAGTATTGGGTAGGGAATTTTATTATTTAGGGGGGCTTTTTTATTTTATTAGGGGGCTTAGATTAGGTGTAATTAGATTAAAATTCTTGTAATATTTTTAATTTTTTGTAATTTAGTGTTTGTTTTTTTTGTAATATAGTTTAGTTTATTTATTCGTATTTTAGTTTAGATCATTGTAGGTAATTTATTTAATTAATTTATTGATAGTGTAGTGTTAGGTGTATTTGTAACTTAGGTTAGGATTTATTTTACAGGTAATTTTGTAATTATTTTAACTAGGTAGCTATTAAATAGTTATTAACTATTTAATAGCTATTGTACTTAGTTAAAATAAATACAAAGTTGCCTGTAAAATAAATATAAATCCTAAAATAGCTAAAATGTAACTATTAGTTATATTTTAGCTATGTTAGGGTTTATTTTATAGGTAAGTATTTAGTTTTAAATAGGAATAATTTATTTAATTAAATTTATTTAGATTTATTTAAATTATATTTAACTTTTGGGGGTTAGGGTTAGACTTAGGTTTAGGGGTTAATAACTTTATTATAGTAGCAGCAATGTTGGGGGGGCAGATTAGGGGTTAATAAAATTTATTATAGTGTTTGTGAGGCGGGATTGCGGCGGTTTAGGGGTTAATACATTTATAATAGTAGCGGCGATGTCCGGTCAGCAGATTAGGGGTTAATAAGTGTAGGTAGGTGGCACCTACGTTGGGGGTGGCAGAATATGGGTTAATAAATATAATATAGGTGTTGGCGTTGTTAGGGACAGCAGATTAGGGGTTCATAGCTATAATGTAGGCTGTGGCGGTGTCCAGTCAGGAGATTAGGGGTTAAATAATTTTATTATAGGGTTTGCGATGTGGGGGGGCCTCGGTTTAGGGGTTCATAGGTAGTTTATGGGTGTTAGTGTACTTTTTAGCACTTTAGTTAAGAGCTTTATGTTCCGGCGTTAGCCCATAAAACTCTTAACTACTGACTTTTTTATGCGGTAGGAGTCTTGGAGGTAGAGGCTGTACCGCTCACTTCTTCCAAGACTCGTAATACCGGCGTTAGGCAAATCTCATTAAAAAGATAGGATACGCAATTGACATAAGGGGATTTGCGGTAGCCAAAAGTCGCGGAACAAAAGTGAGCGGTACACCTGTACCTGCCATACTTGTAATACCAGCGGGCGTTAAAAAACAGCGTTAGGACCCCTTAACTCTGCTTTTTAAGGCTAATGCAGAACTCGTAATCTAGCCGATAGGAAATTCACCAGAACAGCTTTTTCAAGAAGATCGATCCTGTCTCTTTGCCAGGCTTTTAGAGCCAGTCTAAAGCTCACATTGGATAAAATCCTCAAAGTCCATTAACTCTTTCATGTATCCATCTGTTAATAGGGTTATACAGAAAATCAATGGTATTCATTTTTAAATAAAGGCACAGAGAAAAGTACAACGATAGGAGGACACAAACACAACTTTACATAGAAAAGAAAGACATTACATCTACTTGTTCAAGCATAGAATTCAAACTCAGGTCTTCCAACTCTAAGGTTATCTTCAAACTAACTATGACACCATAAATTTTCTTTTGGATAGTCTATAGAAAGGGATTATTAATATTTTAAAAAATTTCTAAAAACTAAATTATTGTCCATATGAAATATATTACAATATTGGAATATAAAAGGCATATTACTATGTAAAAGATCTTTTTTTACAAAATAAACAAACAATTAAAAAAATAATAATAAAATAATAACAATTTTAAAGAAATCGATAGAAGTCTCTATTGTGACCACTAAGAATTAGAGTGCCTACATTGTAGATCTGTTTCAGTTAAGATTTACCCAACTGATTACTAATATTCCACACCAACAAGGTAAAGGAGCACCGCCACAAGGATAATGATTTAAAACGTAGACTTTTTTTTCCAAAGTAGGTAAAACTTTTTGCCCTGTATGGCTTATTGATTACTAATATTACCAGATCTCCATTAGTGTATGTAATAGTAAGTACAAAGCAATAAGCAGTAAATAAGAATTTTCCATTTGGCACAACGCTATAAAACATGTATGTGTTTTTTCAACCACATGTCTAGCACAGCCATGAAATATGAAGCATTATATATGTTTGAACAACCATGGATTTTTAATGCCAGATTAAAAAAAAATATGCTATTTTTTTAAGAGCTAAGGTCTCAAACTTCCTACGAACTTATCTCAGCCTATTTAAGGTATATGTTTCCTAAAACTGCACTTCATAAATAATGTAACTTTCATCAAATATGGCAACATTTGTGGTAATGGGGTATGAGTAAAAGAGGGAGTGCACCAAGTTGTGTAAATAAGGGTCTGAGGGTATCTGGGGTGTATAGAGAAGTTGGGTAGTTTCTTAGGTTGTGATTATGTGCAGAATAGCATCTTAGTTTGTGCATAAACATAGGAGAATATCTGGTTGAGCATAAAAGTAAGGAAGGACCTTGGATGTGCACGGATTTGGAAGAGCTGCTGTGTGTGCATGTGTGTAATGGTGAAAGGATACCTGGGATGCTTGCATAAATTTAGGAGAGTACATGGCACAGGTAAGGGGGTGTATGTGTGTGTGCTTAAAGGGACACTGAACCCAAAAGAAAAAAATTGGGTTCAGTGTCTATTTAAGGCTTGGAAAACAGCATGATAATTGGAGAGAACGTGATAGGTGTGCAGAACAGTAGGAGAGCCAAGTGGTAGAATATTAAGGTAGGAAGGCTAACAAATTTAGCCCCTTTGAGCTGTCATGTAGAACAAGCGGAGAGGGGCATAATGTGGCAGAGAACCAGAGCAGACCTGTTTGGTTGTGTGCATGATGATGTAATAGGTGGTACATGTATGGGGTGTCAATTTGTCTCTTAATTTTTCTAAAAGTTGTACCTTGTGTTTGTGTAGGATTGAGACCAAGGTGGGTTAAAGAGAACTGGCCCAGTAAAGAGTAAGAGTATGTAATCTTACCACAGCATAGGGGGTAGAAGGAAATATTAGTTGGTGTGAGAATGTACTACAAGTTTTAAATGAAATAGTCATAACATGTTTTTTTTGTTTGTTAATCTAATGATGCTGTGATGTGCAGTGTCTACCTGAGTGCTAGCTGTAGCATCCTGAACAGATACTTATTGCACTGTGTATTATTTTTCATCTCTCACACTAGTTTAAGCTGTAGGAATAAGATTGTCTAGCCAGTATTTTACCAACATGGCCAATATTTTTAATATTTAGATCAATGTATATAATAAATATCAAAATAAATATTTGAGAGTAGAGATATATAAATAAATAAACAGACAGATTAGATGATAGATAGATAGATAGATAGATAGATAGATAGATACAGTATATAGATACAGTATATAGATACAGTAGACAGACAGATAGATGATAGATAGATAGATAGATAGATAGATATATAATAGATAAATAGATAGCTATATAATAGATAGATAAATAATAGATAGATGATAGATAATAGATAGATAGATATATTAAATATGTTTTTATAAATGACGCAAAGTACTGAGAGGTGGGACTCTTTAGAGAAGGCTACTGCCTTATATCTTACTCTAGAAGGTTCAGGATATGATCCCAATGTCAATATTTTTGTAAATTGCATTTTAGGGCTAAATTGATGACATGATCTTATTGCAATCAATGAAATAATTGTCTACTAATTACAGCAATGTCTCTGTGTATTAGACAAGGCTTTAAATAACAAGGGATTATAAAGGAAATGACAAATGCTCTGACTAACATTAGCTGACAAATATTAGTTACAAATCCCATAATAGGGATTCCTTATACCACTCAGTAAGGTTAGACAGATCAGATAAATTTATTACTCACATTATCTGCAAAATTAGGAATTGCCTTATATATATATATATATATATATATATATATATATATATATATATATATACTTTTTATATATTTTTTATATATCGTTTAAATTTATCTAAAAAAAAATTAAGCATTTTTTTGCGCTAAAAACTCCAAACATCCTCTTTTCCTTTCACACTTTTGTAGGTGATCATCATTACCCTGATCACATGTTTTTAAAAAGAAGAATCCCCTCTTTCAATTGAGGGGTTACAGCAACAACCTGCACCACACTAAAGGACCCTCTAATGCAAAGAAGGGGGCGATAGGAGTTTTGTCAGAACCCCTTCCGCCACAGGGTTAACAGATGAGTCTTGATGGCTGAGATATGAGCTTTCAAAGCTCTCCCCTATATCCAGGCTCACAACCCAAAATTCCCTGAATCAGGTCCTGCTTGTTAGTGATGTCATTACAGATCTGGATCTGATGTCACGTGGTTGTCATCTGCACTGAGCAGTAGATTTGCATAAAGACACATAGCTCTTATGCACATCAAATGGATTAAATATCTTAATTTTTTAAACATGTACTTGAAGAAATAGCAGTGACGTGCAGTGAGGTCAGAGACTGGTGAGGCACTAGATATGATACGCCGGAGAAACACATGTACAGAGGGCCGCAAGTACCCCCAACAGGGCAGGTTTAAATGATAGCTGAACCAGTGCACAGGTGACATAATCAGGTGATGGGTGAGAGCAAGTTAGTAACCACTGAGTTACTGATCAGCTGATTACTTCACCTGTGCATCGATTCGGCTATAATGAAAACCTGGCCTGTTGGGGGTACTTGAGGACCATTGTTGAGAAACACTGCACTAAAGCAAAAGCTCATCGGAAATGTATTGATTACCTGGAGAATAAAGCACACATACTCTGCTCACTGACACCCATACACATTCTGCTCATATACACACTCACACAATTCTGTGGCACAGTGCCAGTTACTAAGCAATTAGAATGATACACAATCTCTTCTCTACTCACTACTTTATTGTAAAAATAGAAATAATTTACCATACAAGTTTTACACAAAGGACAAGTTATCAATACTGCCAACACAGCTGCTGCAATATGGTGTTCAAGAAATGCATGTGCACATCCCACTTAGGTATGCTCTTCAACAAAGGACACCAAAAGATACCAAAATAATGAAGTACATAATAATAAAAGTAAAATAGAAAGTTTATTTATTTATTTTTTTGTGCAATTTCTATCTGAATGATGGAAATGTAATTATGACTTTCATGTTCCTTTCAAAAACTAATTTGATTTGCTGACATGGGGCCAATAACAGTTGATGCTAATTCTCAAAATATAAATAACTAGAAAAGTCTATTAAAATAGCATGCTCTACCTCAATCATGAAAGTTTAATTTTAAATGTCTCCCTTTGACTATGTGTTTAACCATTTACTTTACAGTGGCATTATTTCTAAAAACATTTAACTGCAATAATTACATATGTTTTTTAAATGACTCATTATCTCCTTTTTATTAATATAAACTTGTATAAAAGCAGCACATATTAAAAATACAATGCAACAGCTTTCAATTGATTTGTGAATTACAAGTTAACAGCAGTCTTTAAATAAATGGAGACACAGAGAAAAATAAAAATAGATTCTGCATCCTCTGACTGAACAGACATAACATATATGGGGTTTGTACCTAATTAAATCAAATAACCATGAAAAAGGGAGGCTTAGCAATATTCAATGTCAAAAACTTTAATTTAAATAATGTGGAAACTGCACACTTAACTTAAAACTCTGGGTTTTAAATTATGGATTTAAATTTGAACTGACCCTTTGACTTCCTATCAGTATTGGGTTATGCTCATTTACTGTCCCCCCTGTTAATGAGCTGTATCTGAACACAATTTGTGAATCACAAGATATGTAGAATACTACTTTACTCTTCTGCTTGGTGTCATCTGTTCTTAGGTTACCTCAGCTTCCAGTTGTGTCACATGACCCTGCTCACTTACTTCCCCCTGTTAATGAGCTGTATCTGAACACAATTTGTGAATCACAAGAGATGTAGAATACTTCTTTACTCTTCTGCTTGGTGTCATCTGTTCTTAGGTTACCTCAGCTTCCAGTTGTGTCACATGACCCTGCTCACTTACTGTCCCCCTGTTAATGAGCTGTATCTGAACACAATTTGTGAATCACAAGATATGTAGAATACTTCTTTACTCTTCTGCTTGGTGTCATCTGTTCTTAGGTTACCTCAGCTTCCAGTTGTGTCACATGACCCTGCTCACTTACTTCCCCCTGTTAATGAGCTGTATCTGAACACAATTTGTGAATCACAAGAGATGTAGAATACTTCTTTACTCTTCTGCTTGGTGTCATCTGTTCTTAGGTTACCTCAGCTTCCAGTTGTGTCACATGACCCTGCTCACTGCATCCTCCTTCTGATTAATCTATATATCCTTCACTTGCTAGGAGGCATTAAGAGGGGTGCCTCCTATTGGTCCCAATTTTTGCTGCTAATATATTGACAGAACACAGGTGGTGCTGCAGCACAGCTTTTCCTTTGACCCATGTACTGCAATGGAGAGAAGCGTTCCTGTACCTGCCTCTCCATAGCATTACATGGGGGAATTTTTTTTTTTTTTTTACTTTTTTTTTTTTTAATTAAAATGTAATTAAGCTTTGGCCACATATGGCAGGGTAGGCACTGCCTCCCCTGCCTCCTATGAGTGCACGTCCCTGAGAAATAGTAACACAAGTAGTTGCATAACCACTGTTTGTTTCTTAGTTTTACATTTGTTACAGACTTTTGAATGATATGAAATATAATAATGGTATATTTTGACCATCTTGGGCCTGCTGAAAAAAAAATGTGTGGGTTAATCACTAAAATATGACATAATAATACATTTTCTAAAATTTGTTTGCAATTTTAGAACATTGGTGTTTTGTATTTTCAGTAATGACTTAATTTGAGAAGGCATTTTCATGTTTCCTTTTGAATTACAATACCATTTACATTTCTCAATACATGTGCATTCATACTTTTCAGGAGGAAACAAATGCAGAGGATGGTGTTGGATTTTCCCTTGTGAAAGTGCAACACCAAGATCTAGATTTACCCAGATCTATCTAAGGTTGTTGCACTTTCAGAAGAAGAAAATCAATTTCTGAAAAGAGTTTATGGTGTTGCCAGCCACAATCTTTGGCATTGATTCCTACTGAAAAGTATGAATGCACAAGTCTACATTTCACTATTTTGTTACGGCTAGATTTAGAGTTTTGTCGGTAACGAACCGCGTAGCTAACGCCGTCTTTTTTCTGGCCACACTTCTAAAATAACTCTGGTATTGAGAGTCCACAGAATCGCTGCGTTAGGCTCCAAAAAAGGAGCGTAGAGCATTTTTAACGCAACTGCAACTCTCGATACCAGAGTTGCTTACGGACGCGGCCAGCCTCAAAAACGTGCTCGTGCACGATTCCCTCATAGGAAACAATGGGGCTGTTTGAGCTGAAAAAAAACCTAACACCTGCAAAAAAGCCGCGTTCAGCTCCTAACGCAGCCCCATTGTTTGCTATGGGGAAACACTTCCTATGTCTGCACCTAACACCCTAACATGTACTCCGAGTCTAAACACCCCTAACTTTACACTTATTAACCCCTAATCTGCTGCCCCCGCTATCGCTGACCCCTGCATATTATTATTAACCCCTAATCTGCCGCTCCGTAAACCGCCGCTACTTACATTATCTTTATGTACCCCTAATCTGCTGCCCCTAACCCCGCCGACCCCTATATTATATTTATTAACCCCTAATCTGCCACCCACAACATTGCCCCCACCTGCCTACACTTATTAACCCCTAATCTGCCGTGCGGAATGCACCGCTACTATAATAAAGTTATTAACCCCTAATCCGCCTCACTAACCCTATAATAAATAGTATTAACCCCTAATCTGCCCTCCCTAACATCGCCGACACCTAACTTCAATTATTAACCCCTAATCTGCCGACCGGAGCGCACCGCTATTCTAATAAATATATTAACCCCTAAAGCTAAGTCTAACCCTAACACTAACACCCCCCTAAATTAAATATAATTTTAATCTAACGAAATTAATTAACTCTTATTAAATAAATTATTACTATTTAAAGCTAAATACTTACCTGTAAAATAAATCCTAATATAGCTACAATATAAATTATAATTACATTGTAGCTATTTTAGGATTAATATTTATTTTACAGGCAACTTTGTAATTATTTTAACCAGGTACAATAGCTATTAAATAGTTAAGAACTATTTAATAGTTACCTAGTTAAAATAATTACAAAATTACCTGTAAAATAAATCCTAACCTAAGATACAATTAAACCTAACACTATACTATCATTAAATTAATTAAATAAAATACCTACAATTACCTACAATTAAACCTAACACTACACTATCAATACATTAATTAAATACAATATCTACAAATAACTACAATGAAATAAACTAAAGTACAAAAAATAAAAAAGAACTAAGTTACAAAAAATAAAAAAATATTTACAAACATAAGAAATATATTACAACAATTTTAAACTAATTACACCTACTCTAAGCCCCCTAATAAAATAACAAAGACCCCCAAAATAACAAAATGCCCTACCCTATTCTAAATTACTAAAGTTAAAAGTTCTTTTACCTTACCAGCCTTGAACAGGGCCCTTTGCGGGGCATGCCCCAAGAAGTTCAGCTCTTTTGCCTGTAAAAAAAAACATACAATACCCCCCCAACATTACAACCCACCACCCACATACCCCTAATTTAACCCAAACCCCCTTAAATAAACCTAACACTAAGCCCTTGAAGATCATCCTACCTTGTCTTCACCTCACCGGGTATCACCGATCCGTCCTGGCTCCAAAATCTTCATCCAACCCAAGCGGGGGCTGGCGATCCATCATCGGTTGGCTGAAGAGGTCCAGAAGAGGCTCCAAAGTCTTCATCCTATCCGGGAAGAAGAGGCGATCCGGACCGGCAACCATCTTGATCCAAGCGGCATCTTCGATCTTCATCCGATGACGACCAGCTCCATCCTAAAGACCTCCACCGCGGACCCATCTTCATCCGGCGACGTCCAACTGAAGAATGACGGTTCCTTTAAGGGACGTCATCCAAGATGGCGTCCCTCGAATTCCGATTGGCTGATAGGATTCTATCAGCCAATCAGAATTAAGGTAGGAATATTCTGATTGGCTGATGGAATCAGCCAATCAGAATCAAGATCAATCCGATTGGCTGATCCAATCAGCCAATCAGATTGAGCTCGCATTCTATTGGCTGATCGGAACAGCCAATAGAATGCGAGCTCAATCTGATTGGCTGATTGGATCATCCAATCGGATTGAACTTGATTATGATTGTCTGATTCCATCAGCCAATCAGAATATTCCTACCTTAATTCCGATTGGCTGATAGAATCCTATCAGCCAATCGGAATTCGAGGGACGCCATCTTGGATGACGTCCCTTAAAGGAACCGTCATTCTTCAGTTGGACGTCGCCGGATGAAGATGGGTCCGCGGTGGAGGTCTTCAGGATGGAGCCGGTCGTCATCGGATGAAGATAGAAGATGCCGCTTGGATCAAGATGGTTGCCGGTCCGGATCGCCTCTTCTTCCCGGATAGGATGAAGACTTTGGAGCCTCTTCTGGACCTCTTCAGCCACCGGATGATGGATCACCAGCCCCCGCTTGGGTTGGATGAAGATTTTGGAGCCAGGACGGATCGGTGATACCTGGTGAGGTGAAGACAAGGTAGGATGATCTTCAGGGGCTTAGTGTTAGGTTTATTTAAGGGGGGTTTGGGTTAGATTAGGGGTATGTGGGTGGTGGGTTGTAATGTTGGGGGGGGTATTGTATGTTTTTTTTTACAGGCAAAAGAGCTGAACTTCTTGGGGCATGCCCCGCAAAGGGCCCTGTTCAGGGCTGGTAAGGTAAAAGAGCTTTTAACTTTAGTAATTTAGAATAGCGTAGGGCATTTTTTATTTTGGGGGTCTTTGTTATTTTATTAGGGGGCTTAGAGTAGGTGTAATTAGTTTAAAATTGTTGTAATATTTGTCTTATGTTTGTAAATATTTTTTTATTTTTTGTAACTTAGTTCTTTTTTATTTTTTGTACTTTAGTTAGTTTATTACATTGTAGTTATTTGTAGATATTGTATTTAATTAATGTATTGATAGTGTAGTGTTAGGTTTAATTGTAGGTAATTGTAGGTATTTAATTAATTTAATGATAGTATAGTGTTAGGTTTAATTGTAACTTAGGTTAGGATTTATTTTACAGGTAATTTTGTAATTATTTTAACTAGGTAACTATTAAATAGTTCTTAACTATTTAATAGCTATTGTACCTGGTTAAAATAATTACAAAGTTGCCTGTAAAATAAATATTAATCCTAAAATAGCTACAATGTAATTATAATTTATATTGTAGCTATATTAGGATTTATTTTACAGGTAAGTATTTAGCTTTAAATAGGAATAATTTATTTAATAAGAGTTAATTAATTTCGTTAGATTAAAATTATATTTAATTTAGGGGGGTGTTAGTGTTAGGGTTAGACTTAGCTTTAGGGGTTAATACATTTATTAGAATAGCGGTGAGCTCCGGTCGGCAGATTAGGGGTTAATAATTGAAGTTAGGTGTCGGCGATGTTAGGGAGGGCAGATTAGGGGTTAATACTATTTATTATAGGGTTAGTGAGGCGGATTAGGGGTTAATAACTTTATTATAGTAGCGGTGCGGTCCGCTCGGCAGATTAGGGGTTAATAAGTGTAGGCAGGTGGAGGCGACATTGAGGGGGCAGATTAGGGGTTAATAAATATAATATAGGGGTCGGCGGTGTTAGGGGCAGCAGATTAGGGGTACATAGCTATAATGTAGGTGGCGGCGCTTTGCGGTCGGCAGATTAGGGGTTAATTATTGTAGGTAGCTGGCGGCGACGTTGTGGGGGGCAGGTTAGGGGTTAATAAATATAATACAGGGGTCGGCGGTGTTAGGGGCAGCAGATTAGGGGTACATAAGTATAACGTAGGTGGCGGTCGGCAGATTAGGGGTTAAAAAAATTTAATCGAGTGGCGGCGATGTGGGGGGACCTTGGTTTAGGGGTACATAGGTAGTTTATGGGTGTTAGTGTACTTTAGAGTACAGTAGTTAAGAGCTTTATGAACCGGCGTTAGCCCAAAAAGCTCTTAACTCCTGACTTTTTTCTGCGGCTGGAGTTTTGTCGTTAGAATTCTAATGCTCACTTCAGCCACGACTCTAAATACCGGAGTTAGAAAGATCCCATTGAAAAGATAGGATACGCAATTTACGTAAGGGGATCTGCGGTATGGAAAAGTCGCGGCTGAAAAGTGAGCGTTAGACCCTTTTTTGACTGACTCCAAATACCGGAGGTAGCCTAAAACCAGCGTTAGGAGCCTCTAACGCTGGTTTTCACGGCTACCGCCAAACTCCAAATCTAGGCCTTATTTTCTTAGCATCTATCAAACAGAATTATTACAGGGGGGGGGGGTGTTTGGGCATCAGCGACAAGAGGATGCAAATTCAATAGGTGCACATGAGGGTTTGCTACTCCACCGGTTATCATGAAATTGCCACAGCATCTATAGCACAAAACAGCACATTCAGTTCCAGCATTGTTTGCTGAATCGAAAGAAAACAACCTTTGCTTGATAGATGAATCCTGCAACTTGGTCCGGACCACCGAGACCGTATGCAGCAGCCTTGCCACAAGTTCTCGGCACCCCTTTTTCTGGTTATCTGGATTCAGTAGTCAGCATCAGACTACTAAAGTTACCAAGTGGATAGGATCTCTTCACCTGCCTTCTAAGAAATTCCACTGATATGGAACCTCCAGAGCCTGACTTGCTTGGGGAAATAGCAAGCCTGTTAGCCGAGCATTTTTGTAAATTGGAGAAGCATATTTTAGCAGAGCTTTGTACTTACCCTGCTTATCATCATATCAATTACCTGAATTCCCATTCAAGAGCCACTGATCTTCATCAGGGTATAATCAATCCATCTTGTCTCCCTATGCTTGGAAATGTATATTGTGCAGAAGAGATGATTTATGCTATGCAAGAAACTTTGCAACACAGTTGTGAAATGGTAGATGATGGAAATGTCTCCTGGATGCCTACGGAATCTAGAGGGGAGGGAGAGATCTTTGAAGCTGAGCATGAGTGGAGACGATTTTGAGGAGGTGCTCATGTTTTTAATTGGATTCCTTTACTCCTTCTCTTGGATGGATTGTTGATGTATGTTGATGTATGTGGATCTCATGTGGATCTCATATGGGGCAGAAAGGCTAGAAGAAAAAGGAATATATAGGTGTGGAAAAAGCACTTGCAATCCTGTGGCTTCATTAACATTTGAGTCCTATGTGACAGGATTAAAACATCAAGTACAGTCATGTGTTAATTATAGGTCAATGAATGTTGTTTATCTCATTTGATGCACACAATGTCACAAACAGTACGTGGGTTGCACTTCAAGTGAGGTAAGGAAACGCATCATAGAACATATCTCTGATGTCAGAAGGTCTGATACATTTTCAGAGTTAGCTACACACTTTATCATTGAACACCAAAATATCACTGCCTCCTTCAAATGGATGGTTATCTAGAAAATGAGGAGGAGGTATTGACAAGTTGCTGTTTAAAATATGAACCTAACAAATCTCCTCCTTACACACTCAAAAAACAAAAGGTTTTAATTCTGCCTACGAAACATGTGAAAAGCAACCTTTTGTTTTTAACTCGGATGTGACAATAAAACTTTTGAACTTTTAAGGAAGAATTGCTGGCTCCCTCTGTTATTCCATGTCTTTGCTGTTCCAATAGCATGGGTGCCTTCTTTGCCTCTATCTACTCGGAGGATCACACTATGCTCCAAGGTCAAGTGGGGTGTGGGTGTGTTTCATGCCGGTTCCCAGAGTTGTAAAAGTCAGGCACATTTTTTAAATGCACGCTGAGTTTGTCTGGGAGGTCTCCTACCTTCGTCATTCAGCTAAGGAGAAGTTGGTTTTCCATTATACCCTGTACACGTGGGTTACCTCGTCACAGAGCAAATGGCTAAGGAATTAGCAGGGATATATATTATGTTGCTGTATTCGTTGCATCTATCTGTTACCCTGTGGCACCCTCATCAGGCACAGAATACCCACTGGGTATCCTGTGCCTGATGAGTCTCCTATACTTATGTTACCATTATCCTTGTCTGTACTTTGGTTCTGATTGTGTACCTCAGTGCAACTATCATGATTAAAGTGATTTTACAAATTATCACTCTGAGTTGTGTGATTCTGCAAAAGTGTACAAATATCTTCTGCCACTGATCTCCAACATATAAAAACAAATGCTGTATACCATTCTTACAACTACTGTAAACGCACATGACTGGTTAGGGTGTTAGATGGCCAACACACTCTACATGACGGACTTATGGGCCTTTATTTACAGTGAGTGGGTTATTATTTTGTGGTCTGATACACATTATTACCAAGTACTCTAAAGCATCCTTTATATATACACCTGGTTTTAGTGTGTATTTGTAGGTTCCTTAGGTTCATCAATAACATAGAGATCCTTTAAATTTACTACAGGCTTTTTATGGAGGCCTAGAGAATCTGGGCCCTAGTTTAACAGGCTGTGTTCCACTAATATTGCACTTTTATTTTTTTAAAATGACAGCTTAATATGTTTTATATTTTCCCTAGTATTATGTTGTTCTATTGTGAATACTACTTATTATCTAAACTTTTATAATAACACTAATTATGTCTGTATATATTTTACTATAAGTACTTCCTCCCTTATAAGCTAACAGGGGTAATGCTGCTAGCGGCAGGGACAAGGGACATTTTCTTTCATTTTATGTTAAATATATGGATCTAGATTTTTAAAATTTGCTATTACAGAGCTCTAGGAATGGTTAATTATTGCTATTGTTAATTATTGTAGTCTACCATTTTTCTTCTTTACATTTCCTCCATAACAGCTGCCAGATATACACCTGAATAACAAATTGTGCTTACTGTACTCTTGTTTCTTAAAATCTGTGCAGTGTATTGCCCAGCTTCTAACTAAGGATATAACTAAGGGAACTAAGTTCCCTTCTTTGTCCAGAGGGAACTTAGTTCCTCCTGCAAAAATAGTGTAGGAACTCCGTTCCGATGTGTTCATATATATATATATATATATTTATATATATACATATATATATATATATATATATAATATATATATTTTATACTTGTCCTAAAGCCCCTTCACACGGGCCATTTTTTGCAGTACAGCGGTCCCACCCCTTGCTCTCTCTCCCCCCTCTCTTTTGCTCTCTATCCCCCTTTCTTTTGCACGCTCACCCCCCCCCTCTTTTGCGGTCTTGCTCGCTCCACCTCTCTTTTGCTCTCTCTCCCCCTCTCTTTTGCTCTCTTTCTCCCCCCTCTCTTTTGCTCTCTATCTCCCCTCTCTTTTGCTCTCTCTCTCTCCCCCCTCTCTTTTGCTCTTTCTCCTCTCACTTTTGCTCTCTCTCTCCCCCCTCTCTTTTGCTCCCTCTCTTTTGCTTTCTCTCCCCGCTTTCTTTTGCTCTCTCTCTCCCCCCTCTCTTTTGCACTCTCTCTATCCCCCCTCTCTTTTGTGCTTTCTCCCCCCTCTCTTTTGTTCTCGCTCTCTCCCCCTCTCTTTTGCATTCTCTCTCACCCTCTCTTTTGTGCTCTCTCTCCCCCCTCTCTTTTGCGCTCTCTCTCCCACCTCTCTTTTGTGCTCTCTCTCCCCACTCTCTTTTGCTCTCTCTCTTCACTCTCTTTTGCTCTCTCTCTCCCCCTCTCTCCCCCCTCTGCCCCCCTCTCCCCCCTCTCTCTCTCCCCAACTCTCACCCCTCCCCCTCTCTCTTTCTCTCTCTCCCTCTCTCTTTTGCTCTTTCCCTCCTCTCTCTTTTGCTCTTTCCCATCTTTTTTGCTTTCTCCCCCTCTCTCTCTCTCTCTCTCTCCCCCCTCTTTTTTTAAATAGTCTCTCTGTCTCTACTGCACATGACAGCTTCGGACAAACATACTTGGCATTTTATATTATAGGATTGGTACCATTTTTTTATAGAAAGGTTGATGAGTGGCATTTTTTACAACAATCCTGCTGCAAATGATTCCTTCTATTTTTCTGTGTAAGGAATCCAAAAGTGGCCTCATTTGATTTTGGAGGTTTACATAATATTGAGCCTACAGCGTCCAAGAGTGGCCCTTTCTATTTCTTGCCCCTCACTACCACCCCCTTAACTTAATTCATGTTTATATTTTATGTGGCCCAAGATTGACCATTTTTTTCATTTACTAGTATAATCATTATATGGAAAAATTAGGTAATCTGCTATTATTAATGTGCAAAACTGTTTATCTCTTGTGATATCGTTAGTAGGTTCTTGGAATCTCCAAGCTGAATTTAATGTACTTAATCTGTTTTTACATGTGCATATTGTGTATTGTCTGGTACTTTACCTCAACAAAAATATAAAAACAAATGTCAACTGTAAGTTAAAGTGAATGTATATTTATATGATAAAGTGCCTGTTTTTTAAAAATCTGATTAAAAACAGGGGCACTTTAATTCATCAAAATTTACATTTCACTTGTGTTGTGAAAATACTTACCTTTTAATCTTGACAGCCACTCCAGCGATTTCCCCGGTCATCGCAAGCCTCTTTATACTTCAGAAATGACGGCTCACCCAAAGTCCCCACTACACTATGGACCCCTAAAATGTCAGCCCCCCACATCACAAACTAAAGCACTACCCTATTAACCCCTAAAACATCAGCCCCCACATAGCAAAATAAATTACTACCATAGTAACCCCTAAACCGCCACCCCCCACTACAAAATAACCCACTAACATTCAAATCCCCTAACCAAATTCCCCCCTTACCTGTGAAAGTAAAAAAAAACCTAATCTTACCTTTTAAAATAAAAAAAAACTTCCATTACTATTAAAATAAAAAATAAAAATAGTAACACAAGTAGTTGCATAACTGTTTGTTTCTTAGTTTTACATTTGTTACAGACTTTTGAATGATATGAAATATAATAATGGTATATTTTGAACATGCTAGGCCTGCTGAAAAAAAATGTGTGGGTTAATCACTGAAATATGACTTATAATAATACATTTTCTAAAATTTGTTTGCAATTTTAGAACATTGATGTTTTGTATTTTCAGTAATGACTTAATTTGAGAAGGCATTTTCCTGTTTCCTTTTGAATTACAATACCATTTACATTTCTCAATACATAAGCATTCATACTTTTCAGGAGGAAACAAATGCAGAGTATGGTGCTGGATTTTTCCTTGTGAAAGTGCAACACCAAGATCTAGATTTACCCAGATCTATCTAAGGTTGTTGCACTTTCAGAAGAAGAAAATCAATTTCTGAAAGAGTTTATGGTGCTGCCAGCCACAATCTTTGGCATTGATTCCTACTGAAAAGTATGAATGCACATGTGTACATTTCACTATTTTGTTATTTTCTTAGCATCTATCAAACAGAATTATTACAGGGTGGGGGGGTGTTTGTGCAGCAGCGACGAGAGGATGCAAATTCAATAGGTGCGCATGAGGGTTTGCTACTCCACCGGTTATCATGAAATTGCCACAGCATCTATAGCACAAAACAGCACATTCAGTTACAGAATTGTTTGCTGAATCGAAAGAAAATAACTTTTGCTTGATAGATGAATCCTGCAACTTGGTCCGGACCACCGAGACCGTATGCAGCAGCCTTGCTACAAGTTCTCGGCACCCCCTTTTCTGGTTATCTGGATTCAGTAGTTAGCATCAGACTACTTAAATTACCAAGTGGATAGGATCTCTTCACTTGCCTTCTAAGAAATTCCACTGATATGGAACCTTCGGAGCCTGACTTGCTTGGGGAAATAGCGAGCCTGTTAGCCGAGCATTTTGGTAAATTGGAGAAGCATATTTTAGCAGAGCTTTGTACTTACCCTGCGTATCATCATATCACCGCAAAATAACCCACTAACATTTAAATCCCATAACCAAATTGCCCCCTTACCTGTGAAAGTAAATAAAACCAAATCTTACCTTTTAAAATAAAAAAATCTACCATTACCACAAAAAATACCTAACATTTCAAAAATATTACTTTTTTTAAAAAAAACTAACATTACAAAAAATCCTAATGTTACAAAAAATCTAACATTAAAAAAAATAACAAATTGCCAAAAATAAAAAAATACTAATGCCTATTCTAACACTCCAAAATAAAACAAAACACGCTAAAATAAAATAAAAAAAACCCTATTCTAAATCTAAATTACAAATAGCCTTTAAAAACTTTTGTCTGGATTAAAAGTTTGACCTGAAAGGTTGCGTAAAAAGTTTGAGCGGTAAATACGATTGCGCTTGACGGATTGTATTTACTTTCAACTTGTAATACGAGCGCATATTACCGCTCAACGCTACCCATAGAAAATATGGGGAGCTTAAATTACTGCAAGTTCATGCAAACAAATTTGTGGTAATTTCAAAAGTGCCCCACTTGTAATATGGGTTTGAGCATAAATAACACCGCAATCGTGCAATTTTGTTTACGCTCCTATCTCTAATGATAGCGCTCCACTTGTAATCTGGCCCATTGTTTTCAAAGAATAATAATACATTTCATGAAGACTAAAAACATAAACACAAATAAAAATATAAATATAAATATAAACATGGTTTATTATGTTTAATGCATATTAAAAACTTAGGATATTGTAATTATTTTTTTCTTTTTGATGATACAGTTCAAATGTTCAGAAGAAGCAATTTAGAATTATGAAGAGCAATTCTCTAGATATTTACTCTCTGCTATTAATGTCCATATGGAGTTTGTTTATCCAGTTTGTTTACCTAATTAACTCAACTCTTGTTTGCAAATTAAACTGCTTAATAATTGCAAGAACTAACTATGGCTAATTGCAATAAACTAGAAGAATATGTATCAATTATACCTAGGCAAAATATTGAAAATGCCTATTTTGTGGTGTAAGTATTTCTTGGTATTGCATTTACATATGACAAAATTATGTAAACATTTTTACAAAAAATAAATATCATATTAGTTGTGCTTCCTTTTTAGTAATTAATCATTATTGTCACAGGCACAAATTCATTAGCTCATCTTTACTTGTTTGTTTCTGCCAATATCATATTCCAAAGAGACCAATTAAGACATACATGCTAGGGAATTGTTGGAAAAATTACAAAAATTCATCACTGTAGCATTTCATAGTGTCCATATAGATATGTAATTACTTGCTGTGAACAAAACTCTTTATGAGTTTAATATGCTGTCAAAATAATGCATTTATTTTAAAAAATCAGTCATAATCATCTGTCATTCATCATTACAATAATTAACACTTATCACATTAAAGTTAAATACAGCTGTTAAATTACATATGCATAATAACATTCTTCAAAAAAATAAGCAAATGAAAATGACACTGATTAAAAAATGTTGCCAGTTAAATCTAGAACAAACTAGATTAAATTAATGCATTGGAAGCATATAAGATCCCAATATGATTTTATTCATATTTTATATAAGATGCATTTTTTTTATTTAATTATATAAGATCCCAATATGATTTTATTCATATTTTATATAAGATGCATTTTTTTATTTAATCATATAAGATCCCAATATGATTTTATTCATATTTTATATAAGATGCATTTTTTTTTTATTTAATCAGAAATTGTATCTTGTATACCATTATAATTATTATTTATTTGTATAGTGTCGCTAAAATCAGTAGTGCCGCATATAGAGGTAGGGGTATACAATGACAAAGATTTGTAATAATATGCACAAACAGACTAAACAAAACTAATACAGGAGAAGGAGGCTCTGATCCAATGAACTTACAGTCTATGGGGTAGATTTATCATGGTGCGAGCAGACATGATACAATGTATTGTATCATGTCCGCTGCACTTCGATAAATGCCGACAGCATACAATCGGCCGCTAGCAGGGGGTGTCAATCAACCTGATCATATTCAATCGGGTTGATTTCTGTCCGCGGCCTCAGAACAGGCAGTTAAGTTATGGAGCAGCGGTCTTTAGGGTAGAATAAAAAACAGTAGAGATGGGAAACCTCTCTAGGTGGGTTTTCAAAGAGAGTCTGAAGCTATACAGGTTATACACACTTTATAGAAAGAAAAAAGAATAGAGCTGAATCCCAACCAAATAAATAGTTGGTATTTAAAAAAAAAAACATACAAAAAGAAAAAATGACAACAGTTTTATTGAATCCATAAATGTCCAGATGGTGGATTGGCATAGGTGGCACGCGCCCCCCCCCCCCAAAACCAGGGTCTCCTGCTGTATATATTGCTCCTAATATTATTATCCGGGGGAGATTTTATTGCTCTTTCCCTCTCCCCCCTCCACAGGAAACAAATCTGCACAGTGGTTTTAGTGTCAATGCATTATTTTTGTGTCATTAAATTCTAGGAAGAATGTGTAAGTTAGGTCATAAAATTTTTTAACTGTTTAGTGCTGGTTGTATGGTAAACAATACAGAGAGGTGTTAAATGATTAAACACAAAGGGCTAGCTTGCAAGTGGAGCACCATATTGCGCTTACGTGAGCACAATACTTGCGCTCCACTCAGTAATACAAGTGCTCATAAATATGCAGTGGTATTACTAGTGTGGAAGCCAAGCACTCACGAGAGGGCTCTTCCATAGGCTCCAATGGGAGCCTTGTTTTAATGCCGACAGGCACGGCAAACAACCCAGCGCAGCGCAGAGGGCAAATTGGGCAGCAATAAATAAATATATATGTATATGAATATATATATATATATATTTATGTGTTTATATGTGTATATACACATATTAACACATAAATGTATATTTATATGTGTATATACACATATTAACACATAAAAGTATATGTATATAAACACAGTCCCCCATGCACCTCCATGTAAAGACACTTTAGGGGCTGTTTTTTTCTAATACCCTAAATCCCCTCACTTTAACCTCTTATAACTGCTTTTGTACAGTTTTTTGTTTTTTTAAATGCTGATCTTTATTTTAAATGAAAATGTTCTGTACTCTGTATTTTGGAGGCAATTGGGGTATTTTTTTTAAGCGCAAAGTGAAACCACATGCTTGAAGTCACATAAACCAGCCGCCGGTAATGGCTGGTTATTTAACGTGCGCCCGTAATTGGGCCCTTTACGGGTGCATGTTAAGATAGCGCTCCACTCGTAATCTGGCCAATAATCCACTCGTAATCTGGCCAATAATATAATAAAAGGATTGTGAACAGTGTAAAACTTTCAGTGTAGCTTCATGCCTTTATAGCATTTATTGGGCATGTACATATTTTGCTTAATAGGAATTGGGGCTCATTTTATATCTCATTTTATATAATGTAAAGCTCAATTGTGTGTGTGTGTGTGAATTCATCTTGAAATCTTAATAGAAATTGGGGCTCCTGGCAGTTAAGGATTAAGGGCCATATTACAAGTCCCGCGTTAACAGTTACGGAGATAAGAGGTTTATCGCTGGTGTTTGCGTGCTCCAGGTTTTCTGTTCATATTACAAGTTGAAAGTTAACGTGATCGCTTGAGCACAATTGCAATTTACATTACAATGATTAGATCTTCATTACACCTCAAAGAAAATGGAAAGAAGCTTTCATAGTGTAAAGTTTTAAACTTGTACAAACTTTCAGGTAGATTACAAGTTTTGCGTTCGTGTTTTAACGCTGAAAAAATGACAATTTCAGCATTAAAACAGCAACATGTAATGATTGTAGGATATTCCACTATCAGACCAAACTCGGCCAGTAGTCTTCTTATCCCGGCGTCTAGCCGGAATTATAGAGAATATCCCATAGCAGAGAAAGTTCGCAAAATGAGGTAAGCGGCAATCACCACAGGCAGGATAGTCTTCAGCAGCAACAGGCAGGGAATCAGAGAAAGTCAGTTTAGGGGTAAACCACTAGAATGGTCAGGCAGGCAGGGTTTGGCAATGGTAAAGCAGTCCAAAGGTAAACCACTAGAATAGGCAGGCAGGCAGGGTTTGGCAACAGAGAGGCAATCCAGAACAATAGGGGTTAATCAAGCAGAGTGGTCAGACAAGCAAAGATCAGCAGCAGTATATCAATCCAGCAATTTAGGGGTTAACAGGCAGAGTGGTCAGACAAGCAGAGTTCAGCAGCAGTATATCAATCCAGCAATTTAGGGGTTAACAGGCGGATTGGTCAGACAAGCAGAGTTCAGCAGCAGTATATCAATCCAGGAATCAGCAATCTATCACACCCAGGAGCACACAAAGTAACAGCTATACTTGGGCAGTGATAGATTGCTAAATGGCAACTTACATAGGCGCAGGATTCGCGCCACAGGTAATCCCAACCAGCATCAGAGCGGAGAGTGTTCGGCAATGACGTCAGCGCTGCACGCAACAGGAGCCGAAACAACCCCTGACAACGAGCAGGGAAGCAGGCGCCGCGCCCGTAGCAATGGCTTGCGCGGCATGACACAACGCAACCATTACAAGTCTTGTTGGTATAGCCGTACTGCAAGTCTTTTAGCCTGTAACGCAATGTCAGCCCCACACTCGGAAAAATTGCGCTTTTTCATGGGATTCTCATAGCGCTGCCATTACGAGTTTTGCGGTGAAGCTAAAAAACTTGTGTTACACCCTATAACAACATGATCCATACCGCTATCTGAGACCAGTAGTTATGAGTTTTACGCAACAAAACTGTTACATAATACTCATAACTAAAGTCTTACAAAGTACAATAACACCCATAAACTACCTATTAACCCCTAAACCGAGGCCCTTCCGCATCGCAAACACTAAATTAAACCTATTGACCCCAAATCTGCCGCTCCCAACATCGCCGCCACTAATAAAAGTTATTAACCCTTATTCCCCCGTACCCGACCATCGCCCACACTATAATAAATATATTAACCCATATTCCGCTGCTCCCCGACATCGCCGCCAGTAAATAAAGCTAAACCTCTGGCCTCCCACATCACTACCACTAAATAAACCTATTAACCCCTAAACCGCTAGCCCCCACATGGCAATAACCTAAATTAAACTATTAACCTCTAAACCTAACCCTAAACCTAACCCAAACCCTAACGCCCCCTAACTTTAACATAATTAAAATAGAGCTAAATTAAATTTACAATTATTAACTAAATAATACCTATTTAAAACTAAATACATACTTATCTGTGAAATAAAACTTAAACTAGCTACATTATAACTAATAGTTATATTGTAGCTAGTTTAGGTTTTATTTTTATTTCACAGGTAAGTTTGTATTTATTTTAATTAGGTAGACTAGTTAGTAAATAGTTATTAACTATTTACTAACTACCTAGTTAAAATTAATACAAACTTACCTGCAAAATAAAACCTAAGCTGCCTTACACTAAAACCTAACTTAAAAAAAATTAAAAACACTAAAATTACAAAAATAGGACTTCCGGTGGGCGGGCTTTGAGGTAGCAGCTCTGGTGCAGAGCTCCGATCAAGCTACAAGCTGAACGAGAGATTTTATCCTTAGCAACCTATAGCCCGAGCCTATTGCCATTGACAGGGTGCGTGTCTGGGCTCTAGAGAGGCAGGTGAGACACATCTCCCCCCATGGAAGTCTACACTGTAACTGCCTAAAGGAGAAAAGCTGCCGGTGCGAGGATAGTGGCGGCCATCTTGGCCCGACGCGGGTGAAGAGATCAAACGGGGCTAACCTGTGCAGCACTTAACTAACCTCCAGTGCTGACCGAGAGAGGTGCCGGTGGTCCACCGCTGTGATCGGGGGATGTGATTTGCCCCCCGCTGCTTCCCACAGGAGTCGGAGAGCTGGTGGAGAGGAGACATGTGGCGCAGGAGATCCGTGACTCAGTAACGAGTCTCGCTAGAGGCCCACAGTGACGGCAACATCTTGCAGGAGCACCGGATCATTCTACCACCGCATCACAGGTAGCGGAATCAACAGAGCTGCTGCAACAAGCTCCTTACGCTTGGGAACTGCTTTAAGAGATGGCAGTGCACTTCCCAGAACAATAGGAGACCCGGGCCTTCAATGTTAAGCCTGCTTGGAGGCGGCCGTTGTTTGGTAAGCTAGGGCTGTGCTGCAACACAGCTACATAATATTTGACAATCCAGTGACTGTGACAGGGCTTTGGGGCTTTGAATTCCCCCTCACTTAGTCCCATAAAATAAGGACACAGGATACAGAGGGGATTAGCAGGGCCATTTCTATTTCTGATATATCTGCAGGCCCCCCTCTTAGAACTCCCTCATTAACCGGAGCCCGTTTTAGAACAAGAACCCCTAGGGGCTCCTCTGAAATCGGCCTAAGTTTAAAAAGTTTATTTATACCTCTGTTTGAAAGTGGACTGCACTGAGGTCTGGGAGCAGCATTTGTTACTGTCTCAGGGGGCTGTGGAAGGGACCTACGCAGCAAATGTTCCCTGTATCTGGCTTTTCCTCAGGCCTCACTCAGCACCTTGGAACTTTCTCACTGTCTTGACCCCACATCAGAAAAAGAACCCCTAGGGATCCCCTTAAAATTGGACTAACCTTTAAAGGAGAAAGGGGAGAGAAAAGGGGAAGAAGAAAAAATCAGGGGTTTTGAAACAGCACTTGTTATTATTTCAGGAAACAGTGGAGTGGATCCACGCAGCAAATATTTCTTGTGCACATGCAGTGTAAAATAAAGATGTGTGGCTTTGAATTGTGACCTAACCAATCTTTTGTTTTACAGGCTGGTCAACAGTTAATTGCAAACAGATTGTCTCCTTTTAGGGTTTACATGTTTTACTAATGTATCTTGCCATGTCTCTATGCTGACTGCTCATTTTATGTAACTCTAGATATATCTCTATAAGTGGTTGCAGGGGAAAGATACTCCTGTTTCTATATTAGTGTTTCAACCTACAGGAGCAGTGGTGTTGGCTTGGGGAGAAGCTATTGAGCCGGGTGATATTTGTTCAAATCTCGCACTAGAATTCAGAAATTTGATGGTGTATGGAGAAATTTTTAGTACCAAACACAATGGCGAGTAGGAATAAAAACACAGACCGTAGAGCTAAAGTGGGCTCTGATGTTGGAACCCAAGCCTCCTCTTTTGACTCTTTACAAGAAGGTCATGCCTTAGACCCACACCCCATAGTCAAACAAATATCCATGCTCTTTTTGCCCAAGATAGAAAACCTTCAGAAAGGGGTTGACACGCTTGCAGAGGAAGTAAAGCATTTCTCGACAAGAGTGTCAGAGGTAGAAAGGAGAGTGTCTGACTTGGAGGACACGCAAAATACTAATTCTAATAAAATAGTAGCATTAGAAAAACACACATTAGCACTTCAACAAAAAATTGATGATCTAGAAAATAGATTGCGGCGGAGTAATCTCCGTCTGCTAGGTCTCCCTGAATCTATTAAAGCAAATGATATCTTGAAATTTGTCAAAAACACTCTTCCCTCTCTGCTAGGGATACCTGCCGATACTCTGGAGCATAGTGTAGAAAGAGCACATAGGGTAGGCCCAGAAAAACCGGCCATAGATCGTAACGCACAAGCAAGACCTGTGATGATAAAATTTCTCCATTTTCAGACTAAGATGGCAGTTCTTAGAGCATATAGAAAAATGGGAGAGGTATCCTTCGAGAACTCTAGGATCTTGTTATTTCAGGATTACTCTGCAGACCTAATGAAACAGCGCAGGGAGTTCTCAACCATCTGTTCTAGACTACATAGAGAAGGCAGGCAGGCTTATTTGCTATACCCAGCTAAATTAAAGATAGCCACTCCTAGAGGTCCTACATTTTTTGATTCCCCACAGGCAGCCCAGGAGTTTCTAGATGCGGAGGATGGTTCCAGGAGCCCTAGATATGCTAGGGGGGGAGAGGGCTAGGGGAATGTTATATGCTGGAACAATAAAGAGTTGACTACTATTTAGATTGAAATATGGCTTGCTTAGCCAGAACGGGGATGAGATTTCATCCTGGAAAGAAAAGTTGTTGGAACTATGTCCAAGACATGGGTTTGCTAATTTGGTTACTGTTCATTGTTAAGTTGGGGGGTTATATTTAATAGAATTATATTCAGTAAATTGGTTGAGTATATGACGCTTCTGTTCCTTGAGATTTATGATAAATGTATGTTAATCCCATTATGCCATGTCAGGGCTACTCGGGGAACATGGTCTTTTATGATTAAAAGTTTGTCAACATGTTCAATCCTAGATTTCTATAGGTTAAAGCCATTAATGGGGTTCTGGGATAGACCTGTTCGGATCCTGCAGCTTTGGTTCCTAAACTTCACTGTAAAATACATATTAGATATTCTATGTTATAACAAATTACCTTATGATATAGGATGTTTTGTTAATACTAGATTGATAACCTGTTCATTGATGTCTCCTCTCAGTTTAACAAGCCCTGAATGGCAGTGGAAAGAAGGAGTTTACTGGGAGCTCTTTGCCCTCTCCCACCCCCCAACCCCCCCCTTTTTTTTTTTTTTTTTTTTTCTCTCCCTCTCTCGCAAGGTATCCTATCTAATACTATAATTTAGTATATATACCTGGAATGTGGGGGGTATTCACTCCCCTATCAAGAGGAAGACCATACTTACTCAATTGTGGAAAAAAGGAGCTGACATTGCATTCTTACAGGAGACGCACCTGACTGACACTGAACATGCTAAGTTAGAGAGAGACTGGGTGGGTAGAGTGGAATTTGCCTCTTACAAGAGTGCTAGTCGAGGAGGCAATTCTATTTGGGAAAAAACTAGAACTCACAGACACTACAGTGACTAAAGACCCAGATGGACGGTACATTATTATACAGACCACGATAGCTAACACAAAGTATATTTTATGTAATATTTATGCCCCAATCAGAAGCATAGGGCATTCTGGGAAAATTTGATTAGAGTCCTGACCCCCTTTTTGGGCTCTCCTCTCATCATTGGAGGAGACTTTAATTTGGCTCCCAATCCGAAATGTGACAGACTTAGGGATACCTCCAGGGCCATTCCTGGAATACATGTTAAACTTGAGGGTAAATTTGAATCTCAGATGTTTCAAGCTCTAGCATCATCATTAGATGTTGTTGATATTTGGCGCAAGTTAAATCCAGATGGTAGAGATTATACCTGTGTTTCCCGGGCTTTGCCCACGATGTCCCGCATTGACATGTTTCTAACTTCCAACTCCTTGATCCCACGGATCATAGATACCAAGATAGGAGAGGTAATGGTGTCTGATCATGCCCCGGTGGGGCTCTTTCTTGAGGTTCTAGATCCACCAAGAGATCGGCGAACTCTCAGGTTCCCGCAGTATCTAATCACATCCCAGGAGTTCCAGCAATATATGATCAAAAGCTGGGATGACTTCCACTCTACTAATGCACAACGCTCGAGCTCTTCTGGCAAACTGCGAAAGCGGTGCTTGCGGGGGATATTCTAGCCTTTCTCTCCCGTAAAAAAAAACTTAATGCGGAGAGACTGGAAAAGCTCAGAGAGGAACTGGCGTCCTCCTATCTAACGTATCGTAATGGGCCCACAAGGTCGCATCACCAAAGATACCTTTCTGTCAAGAAAGAATATGACGCACTTCTGGCCTACCAGGCCTCCCAGACTCTTTTAAGAAATAGAGGCAAATATTATAGATATGGAGATAAGTCGGGTAGGCTATTGGCCTCCCTGGTCAATCTTAAAACCTCAAAACGCTTTATACCTGCCCTTAAAGATGGAGACAGGGTGGTCAGAGAACCCAAGAGAATAGCAGAGGCATTTGCCTCATATTACTCTCGACTTTACGCCAGTGATCAAAATTGTTCTGAACAGATCCTAAAGGATTTCTGGGGTTCTATTAAACTACCCCAGATCTCAGAAGATCAATTGGACAAATTGAATGCACCTATCTCTAGAGAAGAAGTGGACAAGACGATTACATCTCTAGCTTTGGGTAAAGCAGCCGGCCCTGATGGGTTGCCCATTGAGTTCTATAGAATGTTAAAACCACAAGTTGTCCCAGTGTTAACTGACCTGTTCGCGAAATACTTTTCAGCGGCAGATATACCGTCCAGTTCGATCTCAACAGCATTTATTACTCTCATCCCTAAAGCGGGAAAGGATACTCTTCTCCCTGAATCTTATAGGCCGATATCACTGCTTAATGCGGACTATAAGATTCTTTTACGAAGTTACTGGCAGTGCGCCTTAAATTCATTTTACCTGAGCTGATTCATGAAGACCAGACCGGCTTCATGTTTGCGAGGTCTTCTGTGGTCAATATTCGCAGAGTGCTGCAACTGACTCAATACTTTTGGAGTGAGAGTCGAGGTGGACCGGATAAACCGCTTCCGGAGGCCTTTCTGCTGTCCTTGGATGCGGAAAAGGCCTTCGATAGGGTGGAGTGGAGCCATCTGTTTCATACTATGACTAAGTTCAACATCTTGGGTCCCTTTGTATCTTTTCTTAAAAATTTATACTCCTCTCCCATCGCTAACATTTGCGTAAAAAAACACGTTCTCTGCTAATGTGACTCTTGGGCGACGCACTAGACAAGGCTGCCCTTTGTCACCATTGCTATTCAATATGGCACTGGAACTGCTGGCGGCAAAGCTGCGTCAGGTTTTCCCAGGTATCAACCTGGCAGGGGATCCCCAACAGCTGGCACTTTATGCAGATGACATGATGTTATTTTTACAGGATCCGAAAGTACACATCCCATCTATTTTACAAACACTCCAGGACTTTGGCTCCTTCTCGGGGTACAAGGTCAATATGTAGAAATCGGAGATCTTATGGTTGAACAAGATAAAGGGAAGTACTCATGACTACCCGTTTGCAACAGCCCCCCAGAGTCTAACTTACCTTGGAATCCGCATTCCTATTAACCCTAATAATTTATACTCTATGAATTTAACTCCCTTATGTGTCAAGCTATGTAGCCTGATGAGAAGCTGGAAGTCTCTTCCCTTGTCGCTGACAGGTAGGGTAAGCCTGGTGAGGATGGTGATTCTCCCTCGCCTCCTGTACCCACTACTAATGCTGCCACTGTTGCTGACTAAATCAGATGTGAAACTATTAAATGCGGCTACCAGATGCTTTGTCTGGAGGGGGGGCAAACCCCGAATATTGGCGGACAAATTATCCATGCCCTACCTGAAAGGAGGTCTCTCTTTGCCAGACTTCAAGCTCTACAACTGGGCGGCACTAGACCGACTGGTTTTGGACTGGCAAGTAGGTACGCAGCATTTCTACAAACCCAGTTTGGAACGTGCTGCTCTGGGTGGAATCTCTCTAGCATATTTGTTACACATGGCGAAAATGGGAGTGGCTAAAGCGGTGGGCATGAACTTACTATACAGAGATCCATTAAGGGCTTGGCACCAAGCACACCAATTTTTGAAAAGGAGTTGTCACAGCTCTGTCTTTCTTCCTCTCCAGGACAACCCAGATTTCCCGGCGGGAGTGGATACAAGGCCCTTTGTCCATTGGGGCAAAATGGGTTTGCATTCAGTAGGATCTTTGTTGGAACCTCTGACACGGTCAGTAAAATCCTTTGCTATGCTGCAAAGGGAGTTTAATCTCCCGAATGCCCACTTCTATGCCTATCTACAGGCTTGTCATTACTTGAATACTCTGATTAGGGATAACCCGGATTTCTGGGATGGCTCCCCTTTCCGACTTACACAGTCCCTTTTCAAGATGGGCAGATTTTCTTTATCAGAAATTTATCAAACTTTCCTACAGGACAGACTATTGAAAATACAGTCGTCGGCTTTGATGGGATGGGAAAGGGAGGGGGTCTCGGGGATTACGGTGGGTGAGGTCCGGGGAGCACTGGAAAAAGTCAGGAAGGCTACTCTTTCTGCGAATCTCAGGGAAACCCAAACTAAATTTCTACACAGAGCATACCTAACTCCTAGCAGGCTGGTCAAGTGGATGCCTGACTGCCTTATCAGATGTTCTAAATGTTCTGTGGAGGCCCCTGGTCTGTTGCACTGTGTATGGGAATGCCCAGTGATAAGGCAATTTTGGCATCAATTGCAGTACTGGATTAACAAGAAAATGAAGGTCCCAATTTCTCTCAAACCCTCGGATGTCCTGTTTCTGAACTGGGGTGCTCAGTATAAGCAATGTGACTTGGAATTGACTCTGACTATGTTACTCGCACGAAAATGTATTCTAAACCATTGGACTAAGACGACAAGACCTACTATAGCGTATTTTCGTAGTCTCATGAAAAAACAATTATTTATAGAACAAGTAGACGTCAGAGTAGATGTCGGTAACAGACTTAATCTGTTCCTAAGAAAATGGCGCAGACTGATTCTGACCTTTGAATTGCAGATTCAGAGACAGATGTTACTGCCATTTCAGCACACTGAGATATTCCTGGATCACTCTTTGAGGGGCGAATGGATCACTCTTTGAGGGGCGAATGGGCACATTTACTGCGCCTAAGTGGCACCTAAGGATTGAATACAGGGAAAAAAGAAGAGGATTGCGAGAGAGGAGAAATCCCCCCCTTCTTTTTTTTTTTTTTTTCCCCGATCCAACTTCACGCTGCGCACCAGGAGGAGACCTGGAGGGTCTCTTTTTCTTTTCTTTCTCTTTTTTTTTTTTTTTTGAATGCGATTTAGGTTGGGGGATTGCAGGGTGAGGGATGGAGTTTTAATAGAACAGTTAGAGTTTTAGTAGGGATGAGTGGGGGGGGTTGGGGAGGGATTATAAAATATAAAATATGAGTGTTAATCACTTGTGAGAAATATTTATGTCATATGTAGCCGAAAAAATTGGAATAACTGTTATGATGAGAAGTCATTGGCTGATAATGCTCCCAACTGTGTTTGGGCTTAATTTTATGACATCTGATGTACCTGTTCCTTTTCACTTGTGTTACTCTCAATAAAAAGAAGTTTTAAAAATAAAATTACAAAAATAAAAAAACCTACCATTACAAATAATCCAAAACAATAAAAATGATTCCTCCTATTCTAATACCCTGTGTTAAAGAAGAAAAAAATATCTCAAAATAAAAAACCCTAATCTATAATAAACTACCAAGGGCCCTTAAAAGAGCCTTTTGTATGCCCTTAAAAGGGCTTTTTGTATGGCATTGACCTAAAGAAATCAGCTCTTTTTCTACAAATGAAAAGCACCCCCCCCCCGTAATAGTATACAAACCCCCACCCCCCAAACCCTCAAAATAAAAATAAAGTAAAACCTAATCTACCCATTGCCCTGAAAAGGGCATTTGTATGGGCATTGCCCTTAAAAGGGCATTCAGCTCTTTTGCTGCCCATTAAAAATAAAAAATGGCTATTCTAAAAAATAAAAAACCCACTCCAAACGAAAAAAAAAACATTACTCAAAATAACAAATGAATTATCCAAAATTATTACCCAACAATTATTCCTATACTAATACCCAATAATAATATAAAAAAAAAACAACCCAAAATAAAATAAACCTGATCTATAATAAACTACAAATAGCGCTCAAAAGGTCCTTTGTAGTGCATTGCCCTAAATAAATCAGCTCTTTTTCTAAACAAAAATACAGACCCACTAACATTACAAACTCCCACCCCCCAAACCTACAAAATAATAAAAACTATTTAACAAAAATTAATCTACCCATTGCCCTGAAAAGGGCATTTGTATGGGCATTGCCCTTAAAAGGTGATTCAGCTCTTTTTCATGCCCTTAAAAGGGCGTCCAACTCTTTTATGAACTGCCCAAACCATAATCTTAAAAAAAAAATCACCCCAAAAAACTTTAAAAAACCTAACACTAACCCCTCTTTAGGTCCTCAAAGTTGCTGAAGTCCTGCTTGAACAATCTACATCCCAGCGGCTCTATCTTCATTCAGGCGGCTCCATCTTCATCCATCACAGGACCGGAATCTTCTTCATCCCTGTGGAGGCGGAGCGGTCGATACGCGGAGGTGGAGATCCAAGGCAAAGGTCCAAGGCAGAGGTCCAAGGCGGAGGTCCAAGGCGGAGGTCCAGGCAGAAGTCCATCAATCCGACCTGGAGGTCCTCTTCATGCGATCATCCACTGCACACTGAGGATTGAAATGCAAGGTACCCCTTTTATACTGGGGGTACCATTGCATTTCTATTGGCTGAAAAATGTAAATCAGCCAATATGAATTAGAGCTGCTAAAATATCATTGGCTGTTCAAATCAGCCAATAGGATTTAAGCAGCTCTCATTCCTATTGGCTGATTCAAATCAGCCAATAGGTATGAGAGCTGCTTAAATCCTATTATAAGGTTGCAATACCTTATCCAAAAATATTGCTATATTGGTAAATGCTGATTCTATATTAGACACAATGGGGCAACCTGGGGGATTTTGGAGGTTTTAATGTACCTTCGGGACAGTATAGAATATTGGTGTACTTATACAAATATTCTCCTATTTTCTTTTCTATAACTCCTAGTGCTGTGGCTTTATCAATTATTCTTTTAATTTCTTTTTGTATTCTAAAGATGGGATTGGCCTCTAGTTTTTGATATGTTGTTTTATCACTTAATTGTGTGTATAACTCTTGTATATAGTACTCCTTGTCAAGGACAACTGTTGCCCCGCCCTTGTCAACTCTCTTAATGATGACAATTTTATCTTTAATAGTTTTCATGGCTCTAAATTCATCTTTGGACAAATTCCAGTTCCTACCCTTCTTTTATTAACATTTGTAACTTTTGCCAGTAATAAATCTACATCAGACATTACCAATTTTGTAAATTTGTCTAGGCTGCTATTGTGTATATAAGGGGTAAAAGTGCTATTTTTATATAAGTTAAACATTTTTGGGGTAATAGTGTCAGTGCTGCATGTTTTACTTACATACCCTTCATCACTGCAAACACTTTTATTGAAATCAAAAAATAATCTTAACTTAAAATTTCTGAAAACTTGTATAAATCCTTATTTAATTAAAAAAAGTCCAGTTCTTTGTATGGACAAAAAGAAAGTCCCTTTTCCCATACTTACTGTTCTCTACGGTACTATTGGAAATATTAATTACTGTTTGTGTGGTTCTCTCCTTCGGTTCCCGTTGCCCCTCATTTTCACCCGCTTGTTGTGTTCTCCTCCGATGTTCTTCTCTCAACTGGCATTCTTGTTCCTGTATTGCTTTCCTGGTTCTGAGCACTGCTTATGTCCTGACTCACGACTCAAGCCCTATCCCTTCATGTACCCTACTTTAAGGATTGATTCACTGGCTACTGACGTCTGGAACAGTAATTTTGACTATTCTTTTGCCTATAACATGTGTTGTGACATCCAGTTCCTAAGGGATACTTTGGCACTGAATTTAAGCCTGACCTTAAACTAGTCTATTGGTTTAACCCTGTAGACTTATAACTGGTGCTCTCTATCCAGTGACAACCTCGGCCAGTTCATGATAAGTACCTTCTTCACATCTTGTGCAAGCTTGGTTTCAGATTACAAACAAGGTAAATCTTTTTTTATCTTACAATAGATTACCTTTTAGTCATCTGGGATAAGAAAACAGAGCATGACATACAGGGCTAAATTACAAGCGGAGCGCTAAATTATCACGCATCTGCAAACGGGCAAATTTGGCTGGTTATTGCTACCCCGACCTCTGGTTAATTCTATAAATTTGCCCAAAAGCTAAAGTTGGTGAGAGTGGGGTGATACAAAAAAAAAAAAAATGGCACTGAAAAGTGCCTTTACATTGCGGTCAATGGGAACTGTGTGTTCCCAGTATTTATATATGTATATACTTATATACATATATTTGTATGTGTTAATATGTGTATATACCGATATAAACACATAAATATATATGTATATATTCATATACGTATATATTTAACAATTCTGCTCATCGCTGCGCTACTTACCCCCGGCATCAGAATAAGGCTCCCACAGGAGCCTATGGAAGCATGTTCTTGAGATCGCAATGCTTCCCAGCAATGTGTACGCGAGGTCACGATCACATTTCTGAAACATTTTAATACCAGTGCACATTATCGTGTACTGGTTTTACACAGTGGAGCACAAATATAGCTTTCATCAAAGCAATAGTTAGTGCTCCACTTGTAATCTGGCCCACAATATTTTATTAGTTATCTGAATGATAATCAATACAACTTGAAATTCACTAAACATAACAATAATCAAAATATAGAGTAATTGTCCCATAAAGTAATATGAAACTTACTTCTATGAACAGAAAGGAGTAGTGATGTCACCATACTGGGAGCCATAGCCAAGGGATAGTACCTGAAATTGAAAAGCAATATTATAAAGGTGTAACAATATATAAGGCTAATTAGTTGTGAATATGGATATAAATGAGCTAATAAAAAATAAATATTGTATTAACTACCAAAACAAATGTTTTTTGTTTTTTTTAAAAATGATCAGTTTATAAAAACTTGTAATCTGGAGTGGAGCAGTAATGCAGGCGCAAGCTATTTGAAAGGCACTTTTGTGACCGTGCTTGGACATAATATGCATAGAGGTGTGTCCCCATAAAACCGTGTTCACAGGGGCGCTATCTTGTTTAAGAAACTCTTATGAAGATAGAAAAATAGTGCAGAGCATGCCCATATTGACAACATAAAAGATGCATTTAGATAGGTTAGCAGTGGTGCGGATGGAAACAGATTGCAATAGTTAACTATGAAACCAATCTTATTTAAATACACAATTTTAACAATGTCTTTACTGGACTGGAATGGGTGGAGACACAAGAGGTTTGTGTTGCAGCTATGCAGGGAAAGAGCTAAGCAATAGTAAATTTCACACAGCAAGCAATTCCTTGGGGCCATATACTTATTGATGGCCGTCAGGACCCAGACTCAAGATTAGAGCAGCTTGCAAGCAGCACTGTCATCTCAAGTGACTGCAATCCCGGTCTCTCCAAAGGAGGACGAAGGCCTTCAACCCGGCCTATCTGGGCAGCACTTGATTATATGTTGTATTAAGACCGCACCACAATCCTCACTGAAAGCCGGAAGGTGACTGTACCCTGGAGGGGTTATACCCGGAGAAGGGCTTTTACTGCTACCATGGCCAAAAAGTGGCAAACTGAAGGGAGTCGGATCGTCTCCTGTGGAGCCAGCATGCTGTACACACGTGCAGGATTGCACAGCTTCTAGAGAAGTCGTCCCTTGAGTGGAGTGTGCCCGTACAGCGATATCTGTGGCCGGAGTCAGAGGCGCTTAGTCTTCAGAGGTGCTTGCCCAACCACCAGACTGGGGGGACATCACCATTTCTGGGGCATAGTCGGAGTCCGGAATGGCACAAGTTCAAATAGAGGCTGGCTGGCTGGCAAAGAATGGCCAATGAACAACTCTGGCACTCAAAGAAGCTGGGTGACCGGCAAAGTTAAAATCATTGCATACGTGTGTGCACGGGACACAGAGGGAGGCCAGAACGGCACAAGTGGCAGTAGAGGCAGGCTGGTAAAGAGCTGCCAAAAAACAAATCCTGTGAATGGAGGAACGGGGTGGCCGGTAAGGCCCTATTAAAAGCATCATACACGTGAGTGCACAGGAACTTTGTGGCAGAGAAAGCAGGTCAATTACAACTGGTGGCAAATAGCCGGTAAGATCTTCCTTTCTTTTTCATATAAGGCCGACCGGCAGGGTCATTGTACAAGTAATAGTGACAAGACCCTCAACTACTGGTGCTACTCTACAGGCCCAAAAATGCAGAGCCCGGAAGGTGGTCACCTAAATAAAAAAAATATTTAAAAAAAAAAGAAAAATAATTAAAGGGACACTGAACCCAATTTTTTTTTTCTTTCATGATTCAGATAGAGCATGACATTTTAAGCAACTTTCTAATTGACACCTATTATCAATTTTTCTTCGTTCTCTTGTTATCTTTATTTTTAAACAGGAATGTAAATCTTAGCAGCCAGACCATTTTAGGTTCAGCACCATGGATAGCGCCTGCTTATTGGAGAACAAAGAAAAATTGATAATAGGAGTAAATTAGAAAGTTGCTTAAAATGTCATGCGTTATCTGAATCATGAAAGAAAAAAAAGGCTTGCACAGGTGAAATGGTTGCGATGAGCTCCATCCTGCACCGAAAACAAGCGCTGCTTTGACGTCCTCATGCAAGATTTCCCCATAGACACCAATGGGGAGAGCCGGCAAAAAAAAACACCTAACACCTGCGATCGTAGAATGAAAACCTCTATAACCCATCCCCATTGATGTCTAGGGAGAAATAAAACTAATGTTTAAACCTATCACCCTAACATAAACCCTGAGTCTAAACACCCCTAATCTGCTGCCCCCGACATCGCCACCACCTACATACAGTTATTAACCCCTAATCTGCCGCCCCCAGCATCGTCGCCACCTACATAAAACTATTAACCCTAATCTGCCGCTCCCGATGTTGCTGCCACTATACTAAAGTTATTAACCCCTAAACCTCTGGCCTCTTACATCACTACCACTAAATTAATCCATTAACCCCTAAACCTAACTCTAACGTAACCCTCACCTTAACGTAACCCTAAGCCTTACACCCCCTAACTTTAACATAATTAAAATACAGCTAAACTAAAGTTACCATTATTAACTAAATAATACCTATTTAAAACTAAATACATACTTACCTGTGAAATAAAACCTAAGCTAGCTACAATATAACTAATAGTTATATTGTAGCTAGTTTAGGTTTTATTTTTATTTCACAGGTAAGTTTGTATTTATTTTAATTAAGTAGACTAGTTATTAAATAGTTATTAACTATTTACTAACTACCTAGTTAAAATTAATACAAACTTACCTTCAAAATAAAACCTAAGCTGCCTACACTAAAACCTAACATTACAAAAAATAAACACTAACATTACTAGAAATAAAAATAACTAAATTACATAAAAAAACAAACACTTAATTATCAAAAATAAAAAAATTACACCTAGTCTAATAGCCCTATCAAAATAAAAAAGCCCCACCAAAATAAAAAAAAACCTAGCCTACAATAAACTACCAATGGCCCTTAAAAGGGCCTTTTGTGGGGCATTGCCCCAAAGATAACAGCTCTTTTACCTGTAAAAAAAAATACATACACCCCCCAACAGTAAAACCCACCACCCCCACAACCAAGCCACCCACCCAAATAAAATAACTATCTAAAAAAACCTAAGCTCCCCATTGCCCTGGAAAGGGTATTTGTATGGGCATTGCCCTTAAAATGGCATTTAGCTCCTTTACATGCCCAGACCCTAAACTAAAAATAAAACCCACCCAAAAAAACCTTTAAAAAACCTAACACTAACCCCCGACGATCCAATTACAGTTCTTGAAGTCCCGCTTGAAGGATCCCTAAAGCCGGCAAAGTCATCATCCATGCGGCAAGAAGTCTTCATCCAGGCGGCCTCTTCGATCTTCATCCAGCCGGCAAAGTCCTCATCCAGGTGGTAAGAATTCTTCATCCAGACAGCATCTTCTATCTTCATCCATCCGGAGCGGAGCGGGTCCATCCTGAAGACATCCGGCGTGGAGCATCCTCTTCATACGGTCTTCACCGTACACTGGAACTTCAATGGAAGTGACGTCATCCAAGATGGCGTCCCTTGCATTCCTATTGGCTGAGTTCCTATTGGCTGAAAGATTTCCATCAGCCAATAGGATTAGAGCTGCTAAAATCCTATTGGCTGTTCCCATCAGCCAATAAGATTAGAGCTGCTAAAATCCTATTGGCTGTTCCAATCAGCCAATAGGATTGAGCTCTCATCCTATTGGCTGTTCCAATCAGCCAGTTGGATGATAGCTCAATCCTATTGGTTGATTGGAACAGCCAATAGGATTTGAGCAGCTCTAATCCTATTGGCTGATATTGGCTGATTGGAACAGCCAATAGGATTTTAGCAGCTCTAATCCTATTGGCTGATTGAAATCTTTCAGCCAATAGGAATGCAAGGGACGCCATGTTGGATGACGTCACTTGCATTGAAGTTCCAATCTATGGCGGCGAATGTGTGAAGAGGATGCTCCGCGCTGGATCTCTTCAGGATGGACCTGCTCCGCTCCGGATGTATGAAGATAGAAGATGCCATCTGGATGAATACTTCTTGCAGCCTGGATGAGGACTTTGCCAGATGGATGAAGATAGAAGAGGCTGCCTGGATGAAGACTTCTTGCCGCATGGATGATGACTTTGCCGGCTGGATGGATCCTTCAAGCAGGACTTCAAGAACTGTAAGTGGATCGTCGGGGGTAAGTGTTAGTTTTTTTTAAGGGTTTTTTGGGTGGGTTTTATTTTTAGTTTTGGGTCTGGGCATGTAAAAGTGCTAAATGCCCTTTTAAGGGCAATGCCCATACAAATGCCCCTTTCAGGGTAATGGGGATCTTAGGTTTCTTTAAATAGTTATTTTATATGGAGAGGTTGGTTGTGGGGGTGGTGAGTTTTACTGTAGGGGGGGTGTCTGTATTTTTTTACAGGTAAAAGAGCTGTTATCTTTGGGGCAATGCCCCACAAAAGGCCCTTTTAAGGGCCACTGGTGGTTTATTGTAGGCTAGGTTTTTATTTTGTTTTAGGGGGACTTTTTTATTTTTATAGAGCTATTAGATTAGGTGTAATTCTTTTTTTATATAATTTGTTTCTTATTTTTCGTAATTTAGTGTTTGTTTTTTTGTAATTTAGTTATTTTATTTTTTTGGTAATTAGATACTTTTTGTAATTTTTAGAGTAGTGTTTGGATTTTTAATGTGTAGTTTAGTTTAATTTAACTGGTAGTTAGTTTAATTGTAGTTTAATAATTATCTTAGTTTAATTGTTAATTTAAAATTAATTTATTTAATTTTATAGGTAAGTTTTAAATTAATTTAATATAGGGAAATTGTAATTTTAATATAAAGTTAGGGGGTCACTAGGTTTAGGGGTTAATAGTTTATTTTATTATATATCATTGTGGGGGGCTTTCGGTCTAGGGGTTAATAGTTTATTTTAGTATATCTCATGGGGGGCTTGCGGTTTAGGAATTAATAGGTTTATTATAGCGGCAGTGTGGGCGGATGGCAGATTAGGGGTTATTAATATTTAAATAGTGTTTTTGATGCGGGAGGGTGACGATGTCGGGAGTGGCAAATTTGGGGTTAATAAATTTATTATAGTGTTTGCGATGCGGGAGGGCCTCAGTTTAGGGGTTAATAGGTAGTTTATGGGTGTAAGTGTACTTTGTAACACTTTAGTTATGAGTTTTATGTTACAGCTTTGTAGTGTAAAACTCATAACTGCTGACTTTAGATGGCGGTACGGATCTTGTGGTTATAGATTGTACCGCTCACTTTTTGGCCTCCCAGGCAAACTCGTAATACCGGCGCTATGGGAGTCCCATTGAAAAAGGACTTTTTTAAAAGTGCGGTACTGAGGTTGCGTGACAGGCTAAAAGGTGTGCGGTACACCTATACCGGCTAGACTCGTAATAGCAGCGTTAGGGAAAATGAAGCGTTATGGGCCATAACGATGCTTTTTCACTCATAACGCCAAACTCATAATCTAGCCAGGGCCGGCGTTTGGTAGTAGGCAACCGCTTTAGTGCGCCCCAGCAGAGGGGCGCAAATTAGAGCGAGCAGCCTGAATTTTTATTTGGGGCGCAATTTAGAGCCTGAATTTTTATTTTTACTTTTTAACTGACTTCCCACCCTCTTATTTTTTTTGGCTCAGCCAATTTGCATTTATTTCTAATGCAAATTGGGTAACTTACTAACAGTGCACCGTTGCAGTGCATGGCACACCCCCTACGGTCCGACCCAACCAATACCACCCAGCAACATTGACCCGGACCCACCCACCCACGCAGGCGCTGAGGCACGTGTAAACTCCCGGGATACTCAGGACCAGCGTGGGATTTCACAGAACTCTGACTGGGAGGACAATACGTTTTACCGGTGAGTCCCGGTGTGGTCTATGGGGCCGCAGTGCACACCCACAGCTATACCTGACCCTGAAGCCTGCCTGCAACATAGTTCCAAGCATGTGCTTTGGCTGTGGGATTTGCGCTAAACCTGCCTATCTGTGCTCAGTGATGAGGTGGAGTCACTGGCACAGACATGGTTATATTGTGTTTAACGGTGTCAAACCTTCCTAAAAAATGATGGGGCATATTGTATTTTATTAATTAACACTGATCACTGAATATATATTTTAGAACTCAGAACAGAAAAACATACCTTTTTATAAATTCACTTGAAATCCCCCCCCCCCCCAAAAAAAAGATGTCAGTTTACAAGTCAAGAAGCACACTGTGGGTTGCAAATGGCGCTATCATGTTATACTTTATATTAAAAATTACAAATTTATTTATTCCATACAATAATTATAATAATAAAAAAGAACAATATACACTGATAGTTGTTCATGGATCCATGTTACAAATGGTAGCAAATTACAGTGTTAGGTAAAATACAATACAATATAATAATAAAAACAATTGTAAATACTGATAAATTCAGTGGCTGATGATATAGCCTTTTATGCTGAGTATCTGTTAAATGATTAACACCTTGGTTGAGTCCAGTAAGTGTAAGATGCTCCTGGTAGATAGTGTAGGGTTAATTGTAATCCAATATTGTGCAGGAGAAAAAAGTAGCAAGATTTGGGTGTGATCAGTGTCCAATACAACAATTTAGAAAAAAGTGGTAGAAAAAATGTGTGTTCACTCTATGTGATGAAAAAATGATGATAAAAAATGATGAAATCCCTCCAAAAAAATGTTATAAAAAAATGAAAAAAGGTGAAAAAGGATAAAATAGGATAAAAAAATAGTGTCAATATCGAAATCCGAAGTGATGTTGGTGATGTCAGTGCAAATCAATCAATCAGTGGTTCAGTATTGATGCAATGTTTTGAAAAAATAAGATTATGCAAATAGAAAAAATCCTGAAAAAAAGAAAACAAACAATACTCTAATATATGCAATCTGTACAATAGATATATCAGTATTATGCTTACTCAGATCTGTCGACGCGTTTCGGCCATATACCTCTGGCCTTTATCAAGACTGATAAACTGAGTAAGCTCACAGTATTTATATGAGTTATGGCTGATGTTTTGGCGCCAAACACTAATAGGCCACGCCCCCTTCCTGTTTGGTAGCATTATGGGTATGGGCGAAAGCATTGTGGGTATGGGCGAAGGCATTTATTTTGCTTGTGTTATTGAGGTCATTACTAAGTTTTTAAAGACATGTGTAGTTATAAATTATCTTTCCATTGTATATGGCTAGTTTGTGTGTGTCCTAATATGGATTTGTTGTTCATACATATACTTCCGGTTTCGCTGGTGGATCTAGCCCTTACTTCCTGTTTAGCCCTTACTTCCTGTTTAGCTACCCTATGGGACGTTTTAGTCCTGGTTGTTCATATCAATTCTTATGCTAATGTGTGTGAGTAATTTTATTGCGACTTATCTTAGCGATCTGTTTATATGGGCTCTATTCTTTCTCTCTAATTTCTAAATCATGCATGTGTTGCTTTTGTTTACCATTTATTGTTTCCGGTTACCATTTCCGGTTCCGGTTTGTATCAATGCATGTGTTCTTTTTGTTTACCATTTTCTTGCTTCCGGTTACCATTTCCGGTTCCGGTTTTTATCGCTCCTTAGTACTTAACATTTCTGACAGTAAAAGCCAACATTATATGATGACTATGCAAATGAGTTTATTTCAAACATGTGTGTTGAAGAGAAAAAAATCAAATGCAGTAGGAATCGAATGTGCGACTATGCTATATAATAAGTCAAATCGTAATTCTGGATTGAATCTTCAAACAAAAAGATGAATTTGTGAGCAAATGTGATGGTGTACAGACACAATGAAAAGCTATGATCTAAATGCGTTAGACTATATAAAATCCATTTTGAGATATAATATGGAAAATACGTTGATTTTACAAGGATGATAAAACTAGTGGATATACACTAGAGGATAAATACTTATTAATAAAATCTACATATATAAAATCCCATATAAAATGCTAATGCTTATGAAAGGCTTAAAGCTTTAAAAGGTGTAAATACAATTTTGATAAAAAATATAAAATATATATAAAAAGTGTATAAAATTTGTATAAGAGGGGGGCAACACAGAGAGAGTACACTAAAAGTAGGGTGTCACCTATGGTGAGGAGATGACATAAGGAGGGTATAAAAGAGTATATAAAAATATATAAAAAAATATAAAAATATAAAAATATATATGCGGACCTCCTAAAATTGGGCACCAGATGTTGACATCTGTTAATCGGACCCAGATATTGATAAAATATGAATAAAACCAGACAAAATAAAACAGGATAATGAGAAACTTGTGGCTGCGATGGCTGATCTCTAAAAATGAATGAACTCATGTTTAGTGTCGTATAGTCCTGACTAAGGAACTATATGTTTATATGTGGAACACTATAATGGATGAAGGACATCTGACTGAAATGGGGGGAGGGTAATATGATAGATCTTTGTGGCGGATAGTTGCTTAGAGTGCTATACTGATCAGTGCTTAGCTTTATTTCGTGAAACTGAACAGATGAGATAGGTCCTCCTTATTATTTAGGCCCTTAGGATATAGACAATTTAGGGAAAATATCCATTTGGACTCTTGTAGGAGTAGTTTCTGCTCATGGTTTCCTCCTCTCCAATTTTTTCTCACTATCTCTATTCCACAAATTTCATTTCCCTAACATTTCCTCCATGTTTAGTTGTGAAATGTTTATATAGGGCTGTATCTGTCCTTTTATTCTCTATACATAGTATATGCTCCCTCATTCTGTCTTTCAGTTTTTGAGAGGTTTGTCCTACATAATGTAATTTGCATGGACATTCAATGAGGTATATGACATTCTGGTCACTACATCTTATCAGACTGTTAATCATACATTTTTCTTTGGTATATGCTGATAAAATGAAGTTGTTTTCCAACCATTTTTGCACGCTTTGCAATTCGGGCACGGGTAGAAGCCTTTTATGTTCTTATTACAATGGTCTACCACTGTGCCTATTTTGCCTATTTTTTGTTGTTTGGGTACAGTTGGAGCCAATCTGTTCTTTAGGTTGTTCGTCTTCCTATAAATAAATTTCGGATGTGGCGTTAGTAGTTCTCCCAGGATGTCATCATCCTTCAAAAGTGACCAGTGCTTCTTATAAATCTTTTCTATAATGTGTTTGTTCTCACAATATTCTGTAATAAAAGGGACATCTATAATGTCTTTCGAAGTCGTTCTATCTTCTCTGGTTTTATATTTTAGGAGGGTTTTTCTATCAACAGCTTTGACTTCTTCAATTTTTTCTTCCAATAGTGTTGCTTCGTATCCTCTCTCAATGAATCTCTGTTTTAGTACCTGAGTTTGTTCTTCCCATTTTTTCGGATCTGAACAATTCTTTTTAATCCTTAAGAGTTGCCCCTTCGGTATATTTTCTTTCCAAACTCTGTGGTGGCAGCTTTCATTGTGAATGTAATTGTTACAGTCGACCTCCTTAAAGAAGGTCGACGTGACAAATTCTCCATTTATTATGTCTATCTTGAGATCCAGGAAGTGTATAGATTGTTTATTACATTCATAAGTGAATCTCAAATTTCTCATATATTTGTTCATAATTTGTATGGTGTAATGTAAATCTTCCATGGTTCCCTTCCAAATGAGAAAAATGTCATCAATGTACCTTACGTAGAGGACCAGGTCCGCGCTAGCTGGGCAGGATTCCCAAAAGATTTGCTCCCATTGGCCCATATACAAATTAGCATAGCTAGGCGCGAACCTGGTCCCCATCGCTGTACCACACTGTTGATGATAAAATTTATTATCATGATTAAAATAATTGTGGGTTAAAATGTAATGAATGCTGTCTAAAACAAAAGTGCATTGTGCCTCAGGAATGCATGGGTCTTTAGAGAGAAAGAACTTGACAGCTTCAATGCCTCCTTCGTGCGGTATACTCGTGTATAATGAGACTATATCACACGTTGCCATAATAAATGACTCTTCCCATTTTAGATTATCCAATATTGTTAGAATCTGTGTGGAGTCTCTCAAATATGATGGAAGGTTGATGACTTGTTTCTGTAAGATTTTATCTACATATTCCGACATATTGCTTGATATCGACCCAATCCCCGATATAATCGGTCTCCCTGGAGGGTTAGTCACCGATTTGTGTATCTTCGGGAGTTGGTAAAACACTGGGGTAATAGGGTATTTAACCATAATATAGTTGTATTCTCTCTGGTTGAGTATCCCCAGTGTTTTAGCTTTGGTGGTCAGAGCTTCCAAATCTCTTGTGAATTTTTCTATTGGGTCACTCAGTAGTCTCTTGTATGTCTTGGAATCGCTCAAGATTCTATTGCACTCTTCCTCGTAATTGCACTTATCCATCACAACGATAGCTCTGCCTTTATCGGCAGGTTTAATTGTTAATTTGTGGTCTTTCTCTAGCTTTTTGATTGTGTCCATCTGGGATCTGGATAGGTTAGAGCGTACCTTATTCAGTCTGTTTTGACTCAATTTTCTAATGTCATTACAAACATTCGTTTCGAATGTTTCAATTGTACACCCTTTGCTTCCCACCGGGTAAAAAGAAGATTTCGGTCTTAGGCCTGTGTGTAGAAATTGCTCATTCTTGATTGGAGCTATGTAATTGCGTTCTATTGGAGATTTGAGGAAGTGGCGCTTAAGTGTTAACTTCCTCACAAATTCTTTTGTACTAATGAACGCCTGAAATTTGTTTAGGCAGTTAGTGGGTGCAAAGCTGAGGCCATGGGATAATATTCCTTCTTCTTGTGTAGTTAGTTCTCTCGAACTTAAGTTATATATACCATTGGTCATCTTCCTTGTGACCAGGGGGGCAGTCTGCGATGTATGGGGGGTCTCTTCATGTATACGTACTTCTTCCTGTGGCCTTGTTGTATTTCTTTTTCTTAGTGCTGTGCCGCTTCTCCTTCCTCTGTGGGTTTTCTTTTTAGTTTTGTGGTGATCTCCTGATCTTCCAAGTCTGTGTTTTTTCTCTTTCTCTGTATTTTTTCTTTCACTCTTGGTGGTAAGGGATTTCCCCCTAAAAAAGATGACTCCGAGGTAGAGGCTGGTATATCTACTGTTTTTTGTAATGTAGTACTTTTATTATGTTCTTCTTGTGGTCTTGCACCTTGCATCCTTGGTTCTCTTCTTGCTCTGTCTTGGTAGGGTTCCCTCTGATCAAAGCTCCCATGGTGTCCTTCATTTCTGTTCCTGCTATAGTCATTACTTCTATTCCGATAGTTATAGCGGAAATGTCCTCTGGGTTCTCTCTGGTCAGAGTCTCTTCTCCTATAGTCAAACACCTCATCTCTATCTTCCTGGTGGGTAACTCTCCTATCCATTCCATATCCTGCTTGGAATCTAGGTCTATCGAATTCTCTCTCTTCATATTGATAGTGATTCGCATGGTATGGTGTGTGCGGATTTCTTCTGTAGTGATATGGACGATGGTATGAATTAGAGTGATAATTGAAATTACGTTTGTTATCATAATTTAAGTGATAGCCATTGTTGTTCCTCATCCGGTAATCCTGGTTACGGCTATAGGTATTCTGGTGGTGCCTGCGTTCATCTTGTTGCCATGCAGGTCTATCCCAAGTGTCGTAATTCCTTTCTTTGAATTGTACATTGGATGAGTCTTTCCTTGTGTTGTATCGGTTTGGTCCTTGGTGTTTTATATTCAGTTTGTTATTCGATTGTTTCCTGCCATATTTCACTACGTGCCATCCATCTTCTGTCTCTCTGTCCACCATGTTTCTAGCTTGGTGTGGGATAGTCTCTTTGCATGTTTTGTTCTGAGAGGGTGTGTTTGACTGTGCTTCAATGGGATCAGCTCTCTTAGTGTTGTCCAATTCTCTATTCAGCTTTTTCGTTTTTTTAGCGATAATGTCTTCTCTCACTTTGGTAACCTTTTTAAACATCGTGTTCTTTCTATCAGTGATTTCTTTTTCTTCCGCCTCTGTAACCCCGATGTTATTTAGCATTGTTTCGTCATCTTTAATATCTAGGTCTAACTGAGTCAAGAGGGAGCTTCTATATTCTATAATAAGCTTTATTAGATTCCTAGAAGCCTCCAAGAGAATGTTTATCCATTTTTCTGCATATAGTGAATCTGATATTGGAAAGGCACAGTCCTTGTGTATACTCAGACCACGAGGAATGAGGTCTAATTCTAAACATTTATTTAGAAACGAGATTTCCGCTTTATATTTTACTTCAGTGACCAGAGATTTTTCTAGATCTCTAAATAGTGTTGGAATGTCATATCTGTCTGGGTCTATATCAGGTGAGCTATCCATATCATTGTTGATGTCTAAGCTGATTTCTCTTCTTAGTGTATGTAAATCTTCCATGTTTAAACTAGCAACTATATGGGGTATTATCTGTTCTGCTGCTGGTTATACTGGCTAGGTAAATATGACAGTTTGAATAAAGGTGGTGTATATCCTGCGCAAAGAACAGGTGGGGAAGGGGGGTGGGGGATGTTTCTAGCTCTCCTCGATGGGTACCCTAGCGTGCCCAATGTGTAAAAGATATATGCAAGGTAGAGGTGAGCGCCAATAGAAGGCTGAGGGTAGGGTGGGGAACACTAAAATAGGCTAAAATTAGCTGATAGAATGTAAAATTAAAAATTACAAATTTATTTATTCCATACAATAATTATAATAATAAAAAAGAACAATATACACTGATAGTTGTTCATGGATCCATGTTACAAATGGTAGCAAATTACAGTGTTAGGTAAAATACAATACAATATAATAATAAAAACAATTGTAAATACTGATAAATTCAGTGGCTGATGATATAGCCTTTTATGCTGAGTATCTGTTAAATGATTAACACCTTGGTTGAGTCCAGTAAGTGTAAGATGCTCCTGGTAGATAGTGTAGGGTTAATTGTAATCCAATATTGTGCAGGAGAAAAAAGTAGCAAGATTTGGGTGTGATCAGTGTCCAATACAACAATTTAGAAAAAAGTGGTAGAAAAAATGTGTGTTCACTCTATGTGATGAAAAAATGATGATAAAAAATGATGAAATCCCTCCAAAAAAATGTTATAAAAAAATGAAAAAAGGTGAAAAAGGATAAAATAGGATAAAAAATAGTGTCAATATCGAAATCCGAAGTGATGTCAGTGCAAATCAATCAATTAGTGGTTCAGTATTGATGCAATGTTTTGAAAAAATAAGATTATGCAAATAGAAAAAATCCTGAAAAAAAGAAAACAAACAATACTCTAATATATGCAATCTGTACAATAGATATATCAGTATTATGCTTACTCAGATCTGTCGACGCGTTTCGGCCATATACCTCTGGCCTTTATCAAGACTGATAAACTGAGTAAGCTCACAGTATTTATATGAGTAATGGCTGATGTTTTGGCGCCAAACACTAATAGGCCACGCCCCTTCCTGTTTGGTAGCATTATGGGTATGGGCGAAAGCATTGTGGGTATGGGCGAAGGCATTTATTTTTCTTGTGTTATTGAGGTCATTACTAAGTTTTTAAAGACATGTGTAGTTATAAATTGTCTTTCCATTGTATATGGCTAGTTTGTGTGTGTCCTAATATGGATTTGTTGTTCATACATATACTTCCGGTTTCGCTGGTGGATCTAGCCCTTACTTCCTGTTTAGCCCTTACTTCCTGTTTAGCTACCCTATGGGACGTTTTAGTCCTGGTTGTTCATATCAATTCTTATGCTAATGTGTGTGAGTAATTTTATTGCGACTTATCTTAGCGATCTGTTTATATGGGCTCTATTCTTTCTCTCTAATTTCTAAATCATGCATGTGTTGCTTTTGTTTACCATTTATTGTTTCCGGTTACCATTTCCGGTTCCGGTTTGTATCAATGCATGTGTTCTTTTTGTTTACCATTTTCTTGCTTCCGGTTACCATTTCCGGTTCCGGTTTTTATCGCTCCTTAGTACTTAACATTTCTGACAGTAAAAGCCAACATTATATGATGACTATGCAAATGAGTTTATTTCAAACATGTGTGTTGAAGAGAAAAAAATCAAATGCAGTAGGAATCGAATGTGCGACTATGCTATATAATAAGTCAAATCGTAATTCTGGATTGAATCTTCAAACAAAAAGATGAATTTGTGAGCAAATGTGATGGTGTACAGACACAATGAAAAGCTATGATCTAAATGCGTTAGACTATATAAAATCCATTTTGAGATATAATATGGAAAATACGTTGATTTTACAAGGATGATAAAACTAGTGGATATACACTAGAGGATAAATACTTATTAATAAAATCTACATATATAAAATCCCATATAAAATGCTAATGCTTATGAAAGGCTTAAAGCTTTAAAAGGTGTAAATACAATTTTGATAAAAAATATAAAATATATATAAAAAGTGTATAAAATTTGTATAAGAGGGGGGCAACACAGAGAGAGTACACTAAAAGTAGTGTGTCACCTATGGTGAGGAGATGACATAAGGAGGGTATAAAAGAGTATATAAAAATATATAAAAAAATATAAAAATATAAAAATATATATGCGGACCTCCTAAAATTGGGCACCAGATGTTGACATCTGTTAATCGGACCCAGATATTGATAAAATATGAATAAAACCAGACAAAATAAAACAGGATAATGAGAAACTTGTGGCTGCGATGGCTGATCTCTAAAAATGAATGAACTCATGTTTAGTGTCGTATAGTCCTGACTAAGGAACTATATGTTTATATGTGGAACACTATAATGGATGAAGGACATCTGACTGAAATGGGGGGAGGGTAATATGATAGATCTTTGTGGCGAATAGTTGCTTAGAGTGCTATACTGATCAGTGCTTAGCTTTATTTCGTGAAACTGAACAGATGAGATAGGTCCTCCTTATTATTTAGGCCCTTAGGATATAGACAATTTAGGGAAAATATCCATTTGGACTCTTGTAGGAGTAGTTTCTGCTCATGGTTTCCTCCTCTCCAATTTTTTCTCACTATCTCTATTCCACAAAATTTCATTTCCGTAACATTTCCTCCATGTTTAGTTGTGAAATGCCCGAATTGCAAAGCGTGCAAAAATGGTTGGAAAACAACTTCATTTTTATCAGCATATACCAAAGAAAAATTTATGATTAACAGTCTGATAAGATGTAGTGACCAGAATGTCATATACCTCATTGAATGTCCATGCAAATTACATTATGTAGGACAAAACTCTCGAAAACTGAAAGACAGAATGAGGGAGCATATACTATGTATAGAGAATAAAAGGACAGATACAGCCCTATATAAACATTTCACAACTAAACATGGAGGAAATGTTAGGGAAATGAAATTTTGTGGAATAGAGATAGTGAGAAAAAATTGGAGAGGAGGAAACCATGAGCAGAAACTACTCCTACAAGAGTCCAAATGGATATTTTCCCTAAATTGTCTATATCCTAAGGGCCTAAATAATAAGGAGGACCTATCTCATCTGTTCAGTTTCAAGAAATAAAGCTAAGCACTGATCAGTATAGCACTCTAAGCAACTATTCGCCACAAAGATCTATCATATTACCCTCCCCCCATTTCAGTCAGATGTCCTTCATCCATTATAGTGTTCCACATATAAACATATAGTTCCTTAGTCAGGACTATACGACACTAAACATGAGTTCATTCATTTTTAGAGATCAGCCATCGCAGCCACAAGTTTCTCATTATCCTGTTTTATTTTGTCTGGTTTTATTCATATTTTGTCAATATCTGGGTCCGATTAACAGATGTCAACATCTGGTGCCCAATTTTAGGAGGTCCGCATATATATTTTTATATTTTTATATTTTTTTATATATTTTTATATACTCTTTTATACCCTCCTTATGTCATCTCCTCACCATAGGTGACACCCTACTTTTAGTGTACTCTCTCTGTGTTGCCCCCCTCTTATACAAATTTTATACACTTTTTATATATATTTTATATTTTTTATCAAAATTGTATTTACACCTTTTAAAGCTTTAAGCCTTTCATAAGCATTAGCATTTTATATGGGATTTTATATATGTAGATTTTATTAATAAGTATTTATCCTCTAGTGTATATCCACTAGTTTTATCATCCTTGTAAAATCAACGTATTTTCCATATTATATCTCAAAATGGATTTTATATAGTCTAACGCATTTAGATCATAGCTTTTCATTGTGTCTGTACACCATCACATTTGCTCACAAATTCATCTTTTTGTTTGAAGATTCAATCCAGAATTACAATTTGACTTATTATATAGCATAGTCGCACATTCGATTCCTACTGCATTTGATTTTTTTCTCTTCAACACACATGTTTGAAATAAACTCATTTGCATAGTCATCATATAATGTTGGCTTTTACTGTCAGAAATGTTAAGTACTAAGGAGCGATAAAAACCAGAACCGGAAATGGTAACCGGAAGCAAGAAAATGGTAAACAAAAAGAACACATGCATTGATACAAACCGGAACCGGAAATGGTAACCGGGAACAATAAATGGTAAACAAAAGCAACACATGCATGATTTAGAAATTAGAGAGAAAGAATAGAGCCCATATAAACAGATCGCTAAGATAAGTCGCAATAAAATTACTCACACACATTAGCATAAGAATTGATATGAACAACCAGGACTAAAACGTCCCATAGGGTAGCTAAACAGGAAGTAAGGGCTAAACAGGAAGTAAGGGCTAGATCCACCAGCGAAACCGGAAGTATATGTATGAACAACAAATCCATATTAGGACACACACAAACTAGCCATATACAATGGAAAGACAATTTATAACTACACATGTCTTTAAAAACTTAGTAATGACCTCAATAACACAAGCAAAATAAATGCCTTCGCCCATACCCACAATGCTTTCGCCCATACCCATAATGCTACCAAACAGGAAGGGGGCGTGGCCTATTAGTGTTTGGCGCCAAAACATCAGCCATAACTCATATAAATACTGTGAGCTTACTCAGTTTATCAGTCTTGATAAAGGCCAGAGGTATATGGCCGAAACGCGTCGACAGATCTGAGTAAGCATAATACTGATATATCTATTGTACAGATTGCATATATTAGAGTATTGTTTGTTTTCTTTTTTTCAGGATTTTTTCTATTTGCATAATCTTATTTTTTCAAAACATTGCATCAATACTGAACCACTGATTGATTGATTTGCACTGACATCACCAACATCACTTCGGATTTCGATATTGACACTATTTTTTTATCCTATTTTATCCTTTTTCACCTTTTTTCATTTTTTTATAACATTTTTTTGGAGGGATTTCATCATTTTTTATCATCATTTTTTCATCACATAGAGTGAACACACATTTTTTCTACCACTTTTTTCTAAATTGTTGTATTGGACACTGATCACACCCAAATCTTGCTACTTTTTTCTCCTGCACAATATTGGATTACAATTAACCCTACACTATCTACCAGGAGCATCTTACACTTACTGGACTCAACCAAGGTGTTAATCATTTAACAGATACTCAGCATAAAAGGCTATATCATCAGCCACTGAATTTATCAGTATTTACAATTGTTTTTATTATTATATTGTATTGTATTTTACCTAACACTGTAATTTGCTACCAATTGTAACATGGATCCATGAACAACTATCAGTGTATATTGTTCTTTTTTATTATTATAATTATTGTATGGAATAAATAAATTTGTAATTTTTAATTTTACATTCTATCAGCTAATTTTAGCCTATTTTAGCGTTCCCCACCCTACCCTCAGCCTTCTATTGGCGCTCACCTCTACCTTGCATATATCTTTTACACATTGGGCACGCTAGGGTACCCATCGAGGAGAGCTAGAGGCATCCCCCACCCCCCTTCCCCACCTGTTCTTTGCGCAGGATATACACCACCTTTATTCAAGTTTATACTTTATATTAACAAAACAATTTCTGTATTATTGTAGGATTAAAAGTGTACAGGATGTTGGCATGGTTAATTTGTTAGTAAATGACCAGTTGTTTTCTAAAGTGAGTCACCTGGGCTTTCTCTGGTAGCCTGTGGGTTTGTATGATATATATATATATATATATATATATATATATATATATATATATATATGTGTGTGTGTATATATATATATGTGTATATATATGTGTGTGTATATATATATATATATATATATATATATGTGTATATATATATATATATATATGTGTATATATATATATACATATGTGTGTATGTATATATATATATATATATATATATATATATATATATATATTTTTTATATATATATATATATTTATATTTATGTGGGGGCACAAAATGTATCCTCACCTGTGTGGCCAAAAATCCTAGTACCGGCCCTGAATCTAGCTGAGTGTTATTTTGGATTTGAGTACAACAATATGCGTTCATGGACATTTATTTAATAGTTTTAATATACTGAATTTCAGAGATGTTTTGCTGAAGGAATTCATTAATCCATGAAGAAAACATAAAATTAGAGCAGAATTCCATAGCAAACAATGAAACAATTATCAGCTAATTATATACATTGTTCTGTGCATCTGAGGAACCTTTTAACACAAAGTGACAACAAAGGATATTCACAAAGGAATTAACTCCAATTAGCTGGTAATCTATAAAAAGCTTTGTGACAAAACAGAAGAAGGAAAACCTCAGCATTTTCGATTGTGGAAGAAATTATGTAAAAAATGAATTTTCCTTTTGCATTCCAAAAGTTTTGGAGACTTTCCTTATTGACCTGTTTGGCCTAATACATTTTTATTCATATGTAATTTTGCAAGAGATAAGAGAAAGGATCAGAAAAAGGAAGAGTGCTTATTTATCTTTTTAAACAATAACAATTCTGCAGTACACAGTCCCTTTAAAACTTGAGTTTGTGATGCCATTCTTTAAGGTATTGTAGCCTTATTTTATTTAGTAAAAATAGTAATAACTTTCAAGATGAATACTATATCTATATGGCTATTAATTAATTTAAAGAGACATTCAATTATGTTGTCCCAGCATACTAATTTTAAAATGTTTTTCATATATTATTAAATTAAATATATCCTTCTATTTGTATTTTATTATGAGATAGAACTGTTAATTGCTCTGACACTGAAACTGGAGCAGAGAAAGCGACTGATTGATGCATACACACTGTATATCCACTTGAGTGTAGAATCATGCAAAAGGTATATGTTTTGGATTAATAAATACATATTATACAGATATATTTGTTTTATTAATATTTGGTAAAATTAAAACTTGTATTGTGTGCTCAATTTGTTCCTTTTCTATTTAATAAGAATTTATGTTTAAAGGAACATGACACCTAAAATATATAGAACTATATGGCAGCAACTTTTGCAAGAATTAGTTTGAGCACTAAATGGCAACTGTGTTTACCCTATGTATAACATCATTAGAAGTATTCCTACAAACATGTGCATGCTCCTGAGCCTACCTACCCACTTAAAAAAAATGTATGCTCTATTAGATTTATTAAAGAAAAAACTTTTTCATGAGCCTTTAAAGGGATATGAAACCCAAACATTTTATATCATGATTCAGATGGAGTTTACAATTTTAAACAACTTTGCAACTTCTATTATCTAGTTTGTATTATTCTCTTGATATGGTTTGATGAAAAGAATATCTAGGTAGGCTCAAAAGCAGCAATGCACTATTGGGAACAAGCTGCTGATTGGTGGCTGCACATATATACCTTTTGTAATTGGTTCATTGAATGTGTTCTGCTAGCTTCCTGTATTGCAATGCTGCTCCTTCAATAAAGAATACCAAATGAATGATACCAATTTGCTAATGGAAGTAAATTAGAAAATTGTTTAATGTTGTATGCCCGATCTGAATCATGAAAGAAAAAAAAATTGGTTTCTTATCCCTTTAAGGTTTTTATTAAATATGACAAAATTGAATGTCTAAACCAATTAATAAAGGCTGTGTGTAACATATTTATATGCATAATGATATAATGGAAAGAAATATACAATTTAAAGAGACGACCAAAAGATTCCCATCACATGTCATAAGAACTGCTTAACCTACTTAGTTTAATATGTTTGTCAATAAAAATGTTATGTTAAATGTTTGCAGGAACACATAAATGATTCCTTTGGAGACACTTACTAAAATCTGATTATGCTGGAGAAAAATCAAACAGCTGTGACTGAATTCTTCCTTCTTGGATTCCAGGGGCTTGGCTCTTTGAAACTGATCTTTTTTCTTCTAATATTTATTGCATACATTATGACAATAACTGTAAATATTGTGATTATAATATTGGTGTCTACAAAACAACAATTGCACCTTCCTATGTATTTCTTTCTCAAACAAATGTCAGCCGTGGAAATTATTAAGGTTACTATTATTGTGCCCAATATGCTGTATGTTATATGGCTAAATGGAGGTCTGGTTTATGTTAAAGGCTGTATCACTCAGACTTATTTATGTGCTGCTGTAGGAAGCACAGAGTGCTTTCTCCTTACGGTAATGTCCTATGACCGTTATTTGGCAATTTGCAATCCTTTGTTTTATAACGCAATCATGGACTTCAAGCTTCGTTATCGCTTGGCCATTTGCATCTGGATGTTTGGTTTTCTTGTTAACGTAATAACTCTTGTTCTTCTGTTTAACCTTCAGTTCTGTGAACTCAATGTCATTGACCATTTCTTCTGTGATCTTGCTCCTATTCTAGAGCTTTCATGTTCTGATACGTTTGGTTTGCAAATTGAAATAGTGTTGATTTGCATCCCTATAATTTTAGTGCCTTTTAGCTTAATTACTCTTAGCTACATCTGCATTTTTATAACTATCCTTGGGATTTCCACAACCATGAAGAGAAAGAAAGCATTCTCCACCTGTAGTTCCCACCTATCTGTTGTGTGTATCTTTTTTGGGACCTTGATTGCTACCTACTTGGTTCCAAATAAGGGACATGCATTGACTGTAAACAAAGTTATTGCACTGGTATACACTGTGATTACTCCATTGTTCAATCCAGTAATATACAGCCTTCGCAATAAGGAGATAAGAATTGCCATTGGAAAAAACATTAGATGTTAAGGAAAATAATCAACATTTGTTAAATTAGCAAATCTTCTATATTTGATGGTGGTAATTATAACTTGTAAACCACTAGTGGGACACTGCTACCATTCAATCCACCTCATATAGGACCTATGAACCCTACACACAGTATTTGCAAACCTTATATTGGCTCCAGGTAAAAAGTGTTTAAATCAATTTTGTGTATGGGATGGAGTGAACTGAACAATAAAAAAGAGCAAAAGAGCAGAAGGTAATTCAGTAGATTAGAGATAATCCTGTTGTTGTTTTAGCAAAATATTATAGATAAGATATGTTTTATGGAAGTATAAATTGGACATGTTTTTCAGTTTTTTTTCCTAATGTGTTTTTTTTTATGTAGAAGATAATAAGCATTGGTTAGGGATATATTAAACAATAAGAACCTTCTATCAAACATTTTACATGTTGTGATATATATTGGGATATTAGCATTTATTAGTGCTGCCAAAAATGTGTTGGTAGTACAAACCTAGGAAGGGCTGTAGCTACAAGAATAGTGATAAAAAATAGAGATACTAAGAATGCAGATACAGGAGGCAATCAAAACAGGGACAAGCATACACCCCTTAACAATTTAGACAAATATATATAATTCCAAATTAATGATGGTAGACTACAAAGTATGACATAAAAGTAACAGATGGAAAAATCCAATACAGAAAATTCCATGACCACAACACAAAATTGCCTAAACCTGATAATCAGTAGCTCTGTTATTTCCTGTTCCTTGCTAAGCTTCCACTAACCCACTATCCTGACTGTTCTTCTTTCCCATTCTAATATTTATTTTATTTATATTTAACCTTACTCTTTCTTCTTACATATTACGTGGGATCTCAGTTTCCCAAAAATTTTGTTCAATATATTGGAGAAGTATTCACCTAGTTTAGGATTTGTCTTACGATTAGCAAGTGAGCTTATATACCTTACAGTACTTTACAGTATTCAAATATAAAAATAATAGTTTATTATTATCAATTAACTCAATGACAAGTCAGTGAACAGAATAAAATCTAAATCAAATCAATATTTGATGTAACCACCCTTTGTCTTCAAAACAGTATCAATTCTTCTAAGTACACTTGCACACATTTTTTAAGGAACTCAGCAGGTTGTTTGTCAATGAAACTGTTATGTTAAATGTTTAGGTTGTTTTAACCACAGTTCTTCTCTGGATTTAGGCAGCCTCAATTGCTTCAGTCTCTTCATGTAATCCCAGACAGGCTCAATGATGTTGACATCAGGGCTCTGAGTGGTCAATACCATCAATTCCAGTGTTCCATTTACTTCTTTACGCTGAAGGTAGTTCTTTACGAGCTTGGGGTCATTGTCATGCAGCAGAATAAAGTTGGGGCCTATGAGATGCCTCCCTGATGATATTGCATGACGGATAAGTATCTGCCTGTACTTCTCAGCATTGAGGAGATCATTAATTCTGACCAAATGCCTAACTCAACTCGAATTACAGAAATACAGACCCAAACTTGCAATGAACCTCCACATGCTACACTGTTGCCTGCAGACACTCATTCTTGTGCCACTCTACAGCTGTTTGTGAAGAAACTGCCTTCTGCAACAGTCAAATATTTTGACTCATCAGACCAGAACACCGGCTGCATTTTTTTTGTGCATAGTTGAGTCATTTAGTCTTTTATCTACAACAGATGTATAGCATTTTGGCCTCAAGTCTTCATGAAGACCACTTGTGACGTGGCTTCTCCGGACAGTAGATGGGTGTACTTGGTTTCTGCCAGGTTTAAGCTTATGGCACTGCTGGACTTCTTCAGATTGTGATGGGAAGTAAGGATGATGTGTCTTTTACCTGCTGCATTATCTCTCCTTGATCCTCAATGTTCATAGTAATGTCATATTCTGTAGTGGGTACTGCAATTTATTATTATTGTCAATGCAGAAGCTAGATCACTAATATAAACTAGACAATATGGGAGTCATATTCACTGTTAATGTTATGCTATAAGTTTTGCTGCAGATAACTAAGATATAATTAATTGTTCCCACACACAGAAAATAAATAAATAAGAATTACATTATCATAGTGAAGGTAAGCAGTTTAAAAAGTAGAGAAAAAGCTTCTCCTAGGAATACCTATATATATATATATATATATATATATATATATATATATATATATATATATATATATATATATATATTTGTTGGTTCTAGAAAGATATAGTGAACTACACAGTGCTCTCCCATGCAGTTTGGTTGAGAGGAAGTTGATGCTGAGATCATTGAGAGGTGTCTCTTGTGCTCCTTCTACTAACAAGCTAAGGATTCATACCTCCCCTGGGAAAGTGTTACACCTGTAGCCATTCTCCACCACCTAATCCTTACCTCATTTGATTGAGGGCACTGGATGTAAGTAGTTAGTGAGTCTTTATTAGGATACCTGGGTTCGACTGTGCCTTTAAAAGAATACTTTCTACTGTTTTGAACTATTTGTCGAGTCTAAAGGACATTTTTTTGCTCTCAACATTTATGTGCTCTAGCTAATATTGTTTACTTAACACATTGCTAATTTTCCTGTACTGAATAGAAATTAACACATTTTTGCTCTATTCTTTTGGTTTTTCCCATATATGTGTATTCAATTAGATACATTTAAAGCTAACCATAGTTACGCTTAGCACAATAGAAATATCTAAGAGTGCTGTGTTTGCTTGTTATGTTTTTATACGGATGTTTCTCTCTTCCTTAAACCGTTATATTTGTATCCACTGTCTTTTTGTAGCTCATAAGAGAACTCTTTTCTACAGCTTCCATTTAAAGGTATAGCGCTGTGTAGTTTACTATATCTTTCTAGAACCAACGTTTTCTCTGTGTGATTATACTAGAGGGTTGTGCAGACACATATCTTACGTATACTCCAGCAGCTTTACCTCGACACACATTGTGCCAGCATTTAGCGCCTCCAGTTTAGTCCTTACCCCTGTAAAGACTATACTTCCCCAATCCTTGTCCTATATATATTTATATTTATATATATTAATAATAAAAAGTATTTGATGTATGTGAAGAACATAGGAATGTAAAATATGCATTTTGCGCATTGTTTCTCAATTTAAATCCTAACATGGCCAACTGTGTTAAGATCTAAATTGAGAAATGCAATGAGCAAAACGCATATTTTACATTATGTTCTTCACTTGGAAAATAATTAACTTTTTTTATTATTAAATAATATATATCTCTCTATATATCCGATACTGTTCATTTAAAATACATGTCTTTACCTATAACTATATATATACTATATATATATATATATATATATATATATATATATATATATATATATATATATATATATATATATAAAATATAAATATGTATTTAAGAATAAAATGTATAAGTGAACAATATTTTAATGATACATTTGTGCAGTAAATATACAGTAAAGCCCATATAAACACATAAATACATATGTATATATATATAGACATTTATATAAGTGCATTGGAGTCCTTTGCAGTTAAGTAGCTGAAAATGTATAAAATAATTTTTATGCAATATTCATATTTAAAAAAGTATTTAACTGTGTATGTACTGCAAATATTCCACATTCCAATGTTCTTCACATAGGGGAATATGTGTTATGTGTTTAGAAATAGATGTTCTTATAAATATCTCTGTATATACAGTATCTCACAAAAGTGAGTACACCCCTCACATTTTTGTAAATATTTTATTATATCTTTTCATGTGACAACACTAAAGAAATGACACTTTGCTACAAAGTAAAGTAATGAGTGAACAGCCTGTATAACAGTGTAAATTTGCTGTCCCATCAAAATAACTCAACACACAGCCATTAATGTCTAAACCGCTGGCAACAAAAGTGAGTACACACCTAAGGGGATAAGTCCAAATTGGGCCAAATTAGCCATTTTCCCTAGCCGGTGTCATGTGACTCATTAGTGTAAAAAGGTCTCAGGTGTGAATGGGGAACAGAGGTGTTAAATTTGGTGTTATCGCTCTCACACTCTCTTATACTGGTCACTGGAAGTTCAACATGGCACCTCATGGCAAAGAACTCTCTGAGGATCTCAATAAAGAATTGTTGCTCTACATAAAGATTGCCTAGGCTATAAGAAGATTGCCATGACCCTGAAACTGAGCTGCAGCATGGTGGGCAAGACCATACAGCAGTTTCACAGGACAGGTTCAAACTCAGAACAGGCCTCGCCATGGTCGACCAAAGAAGCTAAGTGCACTTGCTCAGCGTCATATCCAGAGGTTGGCTTTGGGAAACAGACGTATAAGTGCTGCCAGCATTGCTGCAGAGGTTGAAGGGGTGGGGAGTCAGCCTGTCAGTTCTCAGACCATACAGTGCACACTGCATCAAATTGCTCTGCATAGCTGTCATCCCAGAAGGAAGCTTCTTCTAAAGATGATTCACAAGAAAGCCAGCAAACAGTTTGCTGAAGACAAGCAGACTAATGACATGGATTACTGGAACCATGTCCTGTGGTCCGATTAGACCAAGATAAACTTATTTGATTCAGAGGGGGTCAAGCGTGTGTCGTGGCAACCAGGTGAGGAGTACAAAGACAAGTGTGTCTTGCCTACAGTCAAGCATGGTGGTGGGAGGGTCATGGTCTGGGCCTGCATGAGTGCTGCCGGCACTGGAGACTACAGTTCATTGAGGGAACCATGAATGCCAACACGTACTGTGACTTACTGAAGCAGAGCATGATCCCCTCTCTTTAGAGGTTGGGCAGCAGGGCAGTATTTCAACATGATAGCGATGCCAAACACACCTCCAAGATGACCACTGCCTTGCTAAAGAAGCTGAGGGTAAAGGTGATGAACTGGTCAAGACTATTGAGCATCTGGGGGCATCCTCAAATGGAAGGTGGGGGAGCGCAAGGTCTCTAACATCCACCAGCTCCGTGATGTCATCATGGAGAAGTGGAAAAGGACTCCAGTGGCAACCTGTGAAGCTCTGGTGAACTCTATGTGCAAGAGGGTTAAGGCAGTGCTGGAAAATAATGGTGGCCACATAACCTATTGACACTTTGGGCCCAATTTGGACATTTCCACTTAGGGGTGTACACACTTTTGTTGCCAATAGTTTAGACATTAATGGCTGTGTGTTGAGTTAATTTTAGGGAACAGCAAATTTACACTGTTATACAGGCTGTACACTCACTACTTTACATTATAGCAAAGTGTAATTTCATCAGTGTTGTCACATGAAAAGATATAATAAAATATTTAAAAAAATGTGAGTAGTGTACTCACTTTTGTGAGATACTGTATGTATACCTAAATACAACCATATATATATAGGTATAGATATATATTTAAAAAAAAAAAAAACATTATATACAGTATATATATATATATATATATATATATATATATATATATATATATATATTTATATTTATAAATCAATAGAACATATTCTGCTTTGTGAAGAACATTGGAATAGGAAATATTAATATTTTATGTCGGGTTGGCGCACTTGATAAAATGCGATCAGGTGTTATTTTTTTCCCAACTTTTCTCGCTCCATTGAAGTCTATAGGAGAATACGTTCATGTAATATTGTAACTTTGGCTTTTTGCGTGCATCAGGTTAGCGCACAAGCAAAAACTTTTTACTTTTAATTTGTAATTTGCATGCACTAAAAGCTAAGTTGAGCGCAATTAGCACACAACCGCTAATTGCGGTATAATTAACGTTCAACTCCTAATCTATCCTACTGGTAGTGACAACCACAACAGTACAACTGCCTGTGGTTAACTGCTTAAAGACGTATGCATAAAGAAAACAGCTATAAGGCAGATGCAGCATAATTCACCTGTCAGTAGGGGCGTACTATCTAAAGTGCTATAAAAGGCATGCTCTTTAATCTTTAATATCCGCCCTGATGAAGCCCCGTCTCACTAATTACGAGGGGGTAAAACTTGCATCGGAATCAGCTGACCCAACAGGTGTTCCAAAGTACCGACTTCAGCATTACTTGAATCTGATGTGAAATAGCAGCGAAATTGGAGCAAGGCACTTCCCTAGCAGGAACTTGGAAAAGTTGTGGGTGTCCAAGGAGGATCTTATCGACATAACAGCTACCGAAGAAGGTGTAGTATGTGGAAGTTACACATTACCTGACTCTCTTTGCTTATGTCTGCACCAAGCACCAGCTTTCTACCCACTTTTTACCAGCTTTACGGCAGTCAACAATTCCGGGAGATGTTTCCTTAGACTGTACGTGGAACGCTAAATTAAATTTCGCTTGGTGTTGAATATTTGATTGCACAACTTAGATCCCCTCTTTGGATATCTGCCCAGGATATACCTCTTGTATTTATTTTTCAGGGGTTCTGAGAGCAGTTGAGTGTAGTTGTGCATTTCACTATTCCATCTAAATTTCTGCAAAAATATTTCCAATCCTTGGCCTTATGCATGGCTTGTGATTAACCCAATTTCATGTGTTATCTTAATACATTGTACTTGTCTTGACTTGCTGCTTGTTTGAAGGAGTATATTGTTGATAACCTAGATCCCTTTACTGTTAACTGCCCAGGATATACCTCCACAATGGCTAGTGAAGGTTCTGTGTGCTGCTGGGTGTGGTCTATCGAAATACATTCCGTTGATCAGCTGTAATTTTATCTAAATGTATCTGTTGGTACTGGGGTACACTCTGACCGGTCAGGTTTAGTTTTATACTTTACTTTGATATTTCTAAAGATTGATCAAGAGGCTTTTTTTCTTTCATCTAGCCTATACTACATATTGTGTCATCACATTTATTTATCCCCAGACTTGGGGGCTACATTGTGTCATGAGACAATTGCATTTGCTAATAAAGTGTTATTTTGTTCACTTTAAATTTTGAGCTGAATATTTATTCTCTAAAAAGAGTGCTGAAGTCCCTGTCTTTTATGAAAATAAGTATACTTTGTTTCCACTTTCTTACTACATATTTCTAGACATACATTTTTAAAGGGTCTGCACCATTAGTTGTACGCAACTTTATAGGTATAAGCAATTGGTGCACTATACCACTACAGCCCACAAAGCTAGCAATTGCTTCCCGCTATGATGTCTTGCTCGAATTGTTATTAATATACCTTGTTTATTTAGGACTTATGCCCTATACCCAAGGTATCCCTAGTGGTAGATTACATTTCTAGCCTGTAAATTAAACTACTTTTATTGTTTAGCATAGTCTTTTGATTCTTGTGACACTTGTATATTACCCCAAGGATGGCTTTTACACTATTTGATGAGAACTGGGAAGCAGAATTAACTGCTACCCTGTCTATGTCCATTCTGGAAGAGAGTCAGGATACAGATAATACACCAATTAATATCTATGGAGCATTTAAAGAGTACAAAAAAATTACTTGTTAAGCAAGTGAATCTAGGGCAGAGACATCAAGCCTCCAGAACTATATAAAAAATAAAATAATCCCTAGGGGTCTAAGGTTGAGACTTAATCCAGGTATCAACCTTAGAGAAGATGAAGGAGGAGAAGAGTTTATGGAGGACTGGAATTCCAGTCTTTCTGACTGCTCTCTAAACCTCATGGACAAAATGGTCAAACGAAATCAAGAAAGACTTGATAAAACTATTGTAAAGGTAGAAGAGTCATTGAAACATGTGAATAACTTTGAGTTGCTAAACACTTTGAGAAATTTCATAACTGTAGTCCTGACTCTCTTAGGGTAATTGGCATAGATAGAGGCATAACAAACGGCAGGGGTGGGGACAATGATAAAACACTCCTTAGAAAATAATGCAGATGGATATTTACGTTGGATACACAGTTCCCCAATGGCCTTAATGACAAGCTTGACATGGCTTGTTTCCTTTAAAATAACTGTACTAGCCTAACCGTAATAAAATAGTACTCTCTTTCCAGTTATTTATAATCACTATTAGAAGTTTGGGCATAACTAGATATCTTCAGGACTATGCCAGCTATTTATAGGCTTATAATATTTAAATGCTGTTAGAAAAGCCTCTTGAACAAAGAAGTTGTATATATTTTGCTATTACATTTATTACATTATATATTTTTTGCACTGGTTTTCCTTTTGGCAATGTGTCATTAAGATATGTACTGATCATATTATACTTAGACCCTATGCATAAAGAAAACAGCTAGAAGGCAGATGCAGCATAATTCACCTGTCAGTAGGGGCGTACTATCTAAAGTGATATAAAAGGCATGCTCTTTAATCTTCAATATCCACCCTGATGAAGCCCCACCTCACTAATGATGAGGGGGTGAAATGCGCGTCGGCATCAGTTGACCCAACTGGTGTTCCAAAGTACCGACTTCAGCATTACTTGAATCTGATGTGAAATTGCAGCGAAATTGGAGCAAGTCACTTCCCTAGCAGGAACTTGGAAAAGTTGTGGGTATCCAAGCAGGATCTTATCGACATAACAGTTACTGAAGAAGGTGTAGTATGTGGAAGTTACACATTACTTGACTATCTTTGCTTATGTCTGCACCAAGCACCAGCTTTCTACATACTTTTTACCAGCTTTACGGCAGTCAATAATTCTGGGAGATTTTTCCTTAGACTGTACGTGGAAAGCTAAATTACAATATTACTACAAGCCACGGAGGCTTATATGCTCTATATGGAATGATAAAATTCTAAGGGTCTATGTTGCATGGACTTCCAATACTCATTGCATCCATTGCTGGTTTTCTTACTAACATAATTGAACTATATGTGCACATTGGGGCTGCCTGTATACTGCCTTCCTGTCAGCTTTCGTTTGGTGTTGAATATTTAATTGCACAACTTATATCCCCTCTTTGGATATCTGCCCAGGGTATACCTCTTGTATTTATTTTTCAGGGGTTCTGAGAGCAGTTGGGTGTAGTTTTGCATTTCACTATTCTATCTAAATTTCTGCAAAAATATTTCCAATGCTTGGCCTTATGCATGGCTTGTTATTAACCCAATTTCATGTGTTATCTTAATGCATTGTACTTGTCTTGACTTGCTGCTTGTTTGAAGGAGTATATTGTCGATAACCTAGATCCCTTTACTGTTAACTGCCCAGGATATACCTCCACAATGGCTAGTGAAGGTTCTGTGTGCAGTTGGGTGTGGTCTATCAAAATACATTCTGTTGATCAGCTGTAATTTGATCTAAATGTATCTGTTGGTACTGGGGTACACTCTGACTGGTCAGGTTTAGTTTTATACTTTTCTTTAATATTTCTAAAGATTGATCAAAAAGGCTTTTTTTCTTTTATCTAGCCTATACTACATATTGTGTCATCACATTTATTTATCCCTCAAATGTACAATCAAAAATAAAAACTTTAGAAAGACTATATTCTGTTAGATCATTGAAACAAATATATACAAAGACTATATACAAGTTAGATAATTGAAACAAAATTGAGTGATTTCCAATTAGCCTAATTACATGAACATGGTTATAAAATGATCTGTAACACCAGAACTTTCTCATTTTTGGACCTATGGAGGCCTACTTATCAAGCCGTCAACTTACTTGCATTTAACGGCACCAATACACTCGCCTAAGATCGCCTAACATCGCTGCCGCGGACCTGAATACACTCTCCAAAGTTACCAAAAAAACTGTCAAAAAGCCACGCACCAAGTACGGGGTGATGAGCAGCGGACTGTTGTTAATGGACAGTCATCGATCTTGCTGCTCTTCAGCTTTTCCCCAGCTTTATTGGTATACTGTCACTAAACACCCACACTATACTAAACTGTTTTACCTCTATCCCGCCGCTCCCGGACCCTGCCGCAACTAAATAAAGTTATTAACCCCTAAACCGCCGCTCCCGGAGCCCACCGCCACTCTAATAAACTTATTAACCCCTATCCTGCCGCTCCTGGATTCCGCCACAACTAAATAAAGTTATTAACACCTCTCCTGCCGCTCCCGGAGCCAACCGCCACCTACATTATGTTATTAACCCCTAATATGCCGCCCCCTACACCGCCGCCTACATTATGTTATTAACCCATAATCTGCCCCCCCTACACCGCCGCCACCTACATTATACTTATTAACCTCTAATCTACTGTCCCCAACGTCGCCGCCACTATACTAAATTTATTAACCCCTAATCCTAAATCTAACCCTAACCCTAACACCCCCTATCATTACCTAAATTATTCCTATTTAAAACTAAATACTTACCTATAAAATAAACCCTAAGTTAGCTACAATATAACTCAATATTAACCCCTAACCCTAACCCTAACCCTAACACCCCCTATCATTACCTAAATTATTCCAATTTAAAACTAAATAATTACCTATAAAATAAACCCTAAGCTAGCTACAATATAACCCATAGTTATATTGTATCTAGCTTAGGGTTTATTTTTATTTTACAGGCAAGTTTGTATTTATTTTAACTAGGTAGAATAGTTATTAAATAGTTATTAACTATTTAATAACTACCTAGCTAAAATAAATACAAATTTACCTGTAAAATAAAACCTAACCTAAGTTACACTAACACCTAACACTACACTATAATTAAATAAATTAACTAAATTAAATACAATTACCTAAATTAAATTAAATTAGCTAAAGTACAACCCCCCAACTAAATTACAGAAAATAAAAAACAAATTAAAGATATTTAATCTAATTACACCTAATCTAATAGCCCTATCAAAATAAAAAAGCCCCCCCAAAATAAAAAAAATCCATAGCCTAAACTAAACTATCAATTGCCCTTATAAGGGCCTTTTGTGGGGCATTGCCCCAAAGAAATCAGCTCTTTTACCTGTAAAAAAAAAATACAAACAACCCCCCAACAGTAAAACCGCCACCCACACAACCAACCCCCCAAATAAAATACTATCTAAAAAACCTAAGCTCCCAATTGCCCTGAAAAGAGCATTTGGATGGGCTTTGCCCTTAAAAGGGCAGTTAGCTCTTTTGCGGCCCAAAGCCCTAACCTAAAAATAAAACCCACCCAATACACCCTTAAAAAAACCTAACACTAACCCCCTGAAGATCGACTTACCGGGAGACGTCTTCATCCAAGCCGGGCAAAGTGGTCCTCCAGATGGGCAGAAGTCTTCATCCAAGCCGGGCAGAAGTGGTCCTCCAGACGGGCAGAAGTCTTCATCCAAACGGCATCTTCTATCTTCATCCATCCGGCACGGAGCGGGTCCATCTTCAAGACATCCGACGCGGAGCATCCTCTTCATCCGATGACTAACATAGAATGAAGGTACCTTTAAGTGACGTCATCCAAGATGGCGTCCCTTAGATTCCGATTGGCTGATAGAATTCTATCAGCCAATCGGAATTAAGGTAGAAAAAATCCTATTGGCTGATGCAATCAGCCAATAGGATTGAATTTCAATCCAATTGGCTGATCCAATCAGCCAACAGGATTGAGCTTGCATTCTATTTGCTGATTGGAACAGCACTAAGCACATGATCATTAGAATTAACTTAATTTACTCAGTGTTACAATCCAGATATTAATATTTATATTATTTGAAGAGGAGAAGGAGGGCGCTCATCTGAAAAGTTTACAATCTAAAATTTAATGGAGACTGGAACAAAAGGGTTAGGAATAATTTATTGGTTTTGGGCAATGGTGCATAATAGGGGAAACATTAAGAAGAAATAGCTGTAAGGTAATTTTGGTGTATGGTGATGAAGAACGTTTACCATGGTATGTGGATATATTTATGTAAACTCTTTAAACATTGAAGGTGGGAGGCTGACAGAGTGAGATAAAGAATGTTGAAAGTTATTTGCCATTTAATTAAAAAAAAATATATACTTTAAATGATGCCTTAATACAGCTTTCTTCAGCTTCTGTGCTCAATTATCCCTAAAATGCTCGATTTAAATAGACACTTTAATCTGAAGATGACAAGTTCTAAAATGTTAGCGCATGCAATGGTTCCAAAAGGGGTAAAAAAGTAGAAGATTCTCACTCAGAAGCTCCAAGAATTGCAGATTCAGAGTAGGACAAGACCAGTAAACCAATTAGGATAGCCTGACACAAGTTTCTGCCAATTCCTAGTCCTTTTCTCAATCAATAATTTATTACATATTTTCAGGTCCAGTTTTAAATTTTCCAATTCCACCACTAAAAGGATTGATAAACCCTGAAGCAACACTTTTCTACTTTTCGTTTCAAACATACACAAAACATACATATGCATAACACTCACACACATATATATATATCCGAATGATTGCTGTCCGCCACCTCAGAGGATGAGTTAAGGAGCAGCGGTCTTATGACCGCTGCATCTTAGCTTTTGTTTCTAGCAAAATAAATCAACCCCCAAGGATGAAATGGTTCAAATAAAGCAGACTGGCACTTGCAGTTCCCAGCTGACTGTACTCTGAATTTAACAGCTCCACCATGTGATAGGGGATTTGACGAAGGATTTAAAATGTCAATCAACCCAGTCGTATTCGATCAGGTTGATTTCTGTCAATTTCTGTCTGCCGCCTCAGAGCAGGCGGACAGGTTATGAAGCAGTGGTCTTTACAGAGCCTGATAAATATGCCCCCAAAAGTAAAAGTATCAAATATTTTTTTTAAAGATAGCTTTCTTGTTTACGTGCAACACGTTCCTCAGTCACTGCTGACCGTTTCATCAGTTCATTTTAGAGCAGCTCCATATGAATAAGCATATAAGTAAGATAATATTCTCAACATTAGTTGTACTAAAATGCAAAAAAAATGTCTGCTTCATATAAATAAATTCTAGCACGGTCATCACGGTAGTTTTCAGTGCTAGTATAGTGCCTTATCTTATTGATGCTTAAAGCAGTTTACAGGATCTGAAAGTCTCTTTTTTATGCCTTAAATACTAAAACTGGAGAACACCTGCACATGTTCGGTTTAATAATATTTAAAGCTACAAAGACAAGAAGAGACAGAAGCGCCACATGGCCCAATATTGTCTGGTCCAGAAATAAAGTAGATGTATGTGCACAGAGTAAACTCACATTTGTAGAAGCACCTCAATTAGTGCTATAGTGGCAGTTTGGGATTTCTTACAGTCACCCAGGGGACCAATCTCCGGTATAGGTATGATGTCTAAATTAACGACATAAAAGAACACAGGTGCCTATATGGCCTAGTATTGTCTTAACAGAGGTGAGTGTTGATAGCAAGGTACTCACATTTGTTGTAGCATCTCCATTGATGTTATAGAGGCAGAATGGGATCAATATATTCACCCACCAGACTTAAGCAAAGGCCTGCTGGACACAGAGGAAATCCAGGAACCACCAGTATTCAAACGTAGGCCCAAACAAAGGACCCCTCTCACCATAGGATTAGGTAGCAAACAGAAAGGTGATAGCAAGTGTTCAAATATATAAAAAGGTTTATTAAAATAGTAAAAACAAAGCAACGCGTTTCTCAGCTCAAGGCTGTTTCATCAGGCTTCATAAAAACATTTGAGAACACTTGCTATATATACACAAAATATTTAAATATTTAAAGCTAGATGCAAATCCTGAAAGCTAAATGCAAACCCCATGTGTTATACATAAAGTCGCTTTTGCATTTTTTTCAACTCAAAACTTTGGGATCGGAACAGCCAATAGAATGCAAGCTCAATCTGATTGGCTGATTGGATCAGCCAGTCAGATTGAACTTGAATCTGATTGGCTGATTCAATCAGCCAATCAGATTTTTCCTACCTTAATTCCGATCCTATCCTATCAGCCAATCGGAATTCGAGGGATGCCATTTTGGATGACGTCAATTAGAGGAACCGTCATTCATCGTCTAGTCGTCAGGGAAGAAGGATGTTCTGCGCCAGAGGTCTTGAAGATGGTGCCGCTCCTCGTCGGATGGATGAAGATAGAAGATGCCGCTTGGATGAAGATGTTTGCCGGTCCAGATGTCCTCTTCTGCCCGGATAGGATGAAGACTTCTGCCGGTCTGGATGTCCTCTTCTGCCCCATCGGATGAAGACTTCGGCCCGGTTGGGTGAAGACGACTCAAGGTAGGGAGATCTTCGAGGGGGTAATGTTAGGTTTATTTAAGGGGGGTTTGGGTTAGAGTAGGGGTATGTGGGTGGTGGGTTGTAATGTTGGGGGTGGTATTGTGTTTTTTTTTACAGGCAAAAGAGCTGATTACTTTGGGGCATGCCCCGCAAAAAGCCCTTTTAAGGGCTGGTAATAGAGCTGTTAACTTTTGTCATTTAGATTAGTGTATTTAATTATTTTTATTTTTGGGGGCTTTGTTATTTTATTAGGGGGCTTAGAGTAGGTGTAATTAGCTTAAAATTCTTGTAATCTTTTTTTATTTTTTGTAATTTAGTGGGGGTTTTTGTAATTTAGTTTAGTTTATTTAATTGTAGGTAATTGTAGGTAATTATTTAATTTATTTAATGATAGTGTAGTGTTAATTTTAATTGTAACTTAGGTTAGGATTTATTTTACAGGTAATTTTGTAAATATTTTAACTAGGTAGCTATTAAATAGTACATAACTATTTAATAGCTATTGTACCTAGTTAAAATAAATACAAAGTTGCATGTAAAATAAATATACATCCTAAAATAGCTACAAGATAATTATTAGTTATATTGTAGCTAAATTAGGGTTTATTTTACAGGTAAGTATTTAGTTTTAAATAGGAATACTTTAGTTAATAAGATTTAATTTATTTAGTTAGATTAAAATTATATTTAACTTAGGGGGTGTTAGGGTTAGGGTTAGACTTAGCTTTAGGGGTTAGTACATTTATTAGAGTAGCTGCGAGGTTCGGTCGGCAGATTAGGGGTTAATACTTGAAGTTAGGTGGCGGCGATGTTAGGGAGGGCAGATTAGGGATTAATACTATTTATTATAGGGTTTGCGAGGCAGGAGTGCGGCGGTTTGGGGGTTAATAACTTTATTAGAGTAGCGGCGAGGTCCGGTCAGCTGATTAGGGGTTAATAAGTGTAGGTAAGGTAGCGGCGACGTTGGGGGGGCAGATTAGGGGTTAATAAATATAATATAGGTGTCTGCGATGTTAGGGGCAGCAGATTAGGGGTTCATAGGGATAATGTAGGTGGCGGCGGTGTCCGGAGTGACAGATTAGGGGTTAAAAAAAATTATTATAGTGGTGGCGATGTGGGGGGACCTCGGTTTAGGGGTACATAGGTAGTTTATGGGTGTTAGTGTACTTTAGAGCACTGTAGTTAAGAGCCTTATAAACTGGCGTTAGCCCAGAAAGCTCTTAACTACAGCCTTTCCATGGGCGGTAGGAGTTTTGTCGGTAGAGGTGTAACGCTCACTTCAGCCAAGACTCTAAATACCAGCGTTATGAAGATCCCATTGAAAAGAAAGGATACGCAATTGGCGACGGGCGTAAGGGGATCTGCGGTATGGAAAAGTTGCGGCTGGAAAGTGAGCGTTAGACCTTTAACTACACGATTCTAAATACCAGAGGGCGGCCAAAAGCAGCGTTAGGACCCCTTAACGCTGCTTTTGACGGCTACCGCAGAACTCTAAAGCTAGGCGTATGTTTTTTGTTTTTTAAAATTGCATTTCTGAATCATATTCTCCCTCCTCCTCAATACAATTTAGGTGCAAAAGTACAGATTGTGATGGTTTTGCACCCCTGTGCACCCTGTAGAACCATCACTGACTGCATCTAAATTGGATTCAATATTTTCCTTGTCTTTCTGTAAGATGGCTCCTTTATCTTGTCAAGACACTTATATACATGGTACAAGAATATAAAGAGAGATAACTACATAAGAGGGGTTATGCCTCATACTCATAAAGCGGATAACAAAATAGTTGTAATTTTCTATATGAGTTATGAATGAGTTCTGTAAATGTAACTAAGGATTAAGGATATAGTACTTACCTTGCTTTTATGTTATTTTGTCTTCAAACACCAGGGTTTGCTAGAATCTGGTTGTATTACAAATAAACTATATCTCAGTTGAAAAAAGAAACACAATAGAGCTAACAAACTTTTTATGAATTTTATTATTTTTATGTGTTTAAGCAATTTGAATGTCACATAAAATCACATTTGCCATGTTGACAAATCAAGGCTATAAATCAAGTCATTATATAAAATGAATCTTCAGGTAAATTTCCTGCTTTTGAAGTTATTTTTTATTTATTTAATGGTGAAATTTCTTTTGCCCTTTTCATGTTTTGACCTAACGGAGCAGACTTTCTGAGACTTCTTCTTTTCAAGACCCAGATCAAACCAGTCATTTCCATATACAGCGTTTTTCAAGTTATGATCAGTAGTATTGCCAGTATTTCCGGAAGATCCAATAGGTGGCAAAACCAACTTTTTCTCCAGCTTTACCTCTTTGATTAGACTTTGTTTGGCAGCTGCAGTTGGATTGACGTGAGACTGTTTAATGGGTGACAGTTTTATTTGCCTTTTATAATCAAGATGGTCCTGATGAAACCAGTCATTTACAGGTTTGTCAGTTAATTTAGTGTTCTTCATATTTTTCATATTTCTGTTTGGCAATAGAGGGGGTAAAAAGTGCTTCTGCATCATTTTCTCCTCTTTGACTGTAGGTTCTTTAGCTAGGACAGGTTGGTTTGTGAGGTATTGCTTCATTCCTCCTTGTTTCACTGCCCTTTTAGGATCAAGAGTTTTATATTTGTTCGCATCAGTTTGCTTCTGCAGAAATGACGTCCAGTTAAAATCAAAAGGGTTTTGTTTTCTTTTATATTCAAATCCATTTAGTTCCTTAGAATAATTCTCATTTACCATATACTTAGATAGGAGGTCCAGATGTGATCCACTAGGTTCTGTTGCTGGAACTTGGCTTTTGCGAGGAAACCAGTAAGATGAACCATATGGGAATTCTGAACCTTCCTTTGCTTTTTGTGCATTTGGCTTTACCTTCTGGCTGAATCCCTTGTTCAGTGATACATTATAAGTATCTGAAAGATCACCAAAGTATGGTATAATGGTGATGGGGGGAAGAACAACGTCCTCAGATAAACGCCAGTCACGTGTAGCATATCTGCTAGGAGGAGTATATCCACCAGGCATGGCTGCTTCAATCACTCTTCAACAATTTGAACAAATATCACTGAATGTAAACACTGTTAACTGTCCTAAAAGGCAACATTCTATTAACATATCATCAACCAGGTGCTGATGTCTATCACTATGGCAACAAAATATTGTGAGACAACACCTGAAACTGATCCCTGAAAGTACTGATGTACCTATATATTATATTATAGATATTGTCAGTTTAAAATAAATAACATTTTCTATTTTAAAAAAATAAAAATCAAACAGTTTCAGACATATTGTCACTGCTAAATATTTTCATTTATATATTGTTTAATATGTGTAGTCAAACAACTTTGCATTAAACTTTCAATATGTAGTTTGCCCCCTTTCCCTGTAATGTTAATGTGAAAAATTGTGGCATTCAATTCTAAGTATTTAAAGTGCACATGACAGTCTTCACATTCCTAACCCTGCTACATATCTGTCCCTAACTAGCTTCAATAGAGATGAAAAAATTACAAAGTGCAAAACAATTAAGATTATGCTAACAAAATGGTTGTGGATATCTGTGTCTACTCCAATAAGTGGTGGGTAGAGTTTGGCTATTGAAAAACAATTGCAGTAAACAAGTTACTAATACATTCAAAACATTTTCACACTCACCTAATATTCATTTATTGCAGGATCTGCAGATAAATCTTGTAATTCCAAAATGTTTACTGTTCCTTTAAATCAGATTAATATTATCTATAATATTAGATACTGTGCAAATGCCAAATCATTATTTATGTACAGAATTTCCATAATAAAAAGAAACAAGAGGCACAATTTTTATATTTATTTTATTGAAAACTTTATTTTATATCTATTATGGTGATACTTAGTCAATCTTATAGTTCTATTTCTGTCATACTTTTGTGATTCTAAACTTGGCATCAGGACATTTAGGGGATGCCATAACCAAAAGCTCTTAAAATTAGGCCTAAATAGAAAATATTACAAATTGCCCAAAGTAACTTTCTATTTACATTAGAAAGGCTTTAGTGAAACACATATAGGAACAGATTACAAGTGGAGCTTTAACTACTATGAGTTAAAAGTAAACTGTTTTTGCTCACGCTCTAATCTGACGAATTAAAAAAGCCAAAATCTAGAATATCGTATGCGCATTCACATTTTCCCGTATAGAAGACAATGGGGCTAAAAACTATGAAAAAAACTACCTATTAACCCCTAAACCGAGGCCCTTCCGCATTGCAAACAATAGAAAAAAATATTAACCCCTAATCTGCTGCTCCGGACATCGCTGCCACTTATAATAAACATATTAACCCCTAAACTGCCACACTCCCGCATTGCAAACACTAGTTAAATATAATTATAATATAAATATAAATAACACTAGTTAAATAACACTAGTTAAATATTATTAACCCCTAATCTGCTTTCCCTAACATCGCTGCAACCTACATTACTGTTAATAACCCCTAATCTGCTGCCCTCAAAATCGCTGCCATTATACTAAAGTTATTAACCCCTAAACCTAACCCTAAATCTAACCCTAACACCCATTAACTTTAATATCATTAAAAAAAAAATCTAAATAAAAATTCCTATCATTAACTAAATAATTCCTATTTAAAACTAAATACTTAACTATAAAATAAACCATAAGCTAGCTACAATATAACTAATAGTTACATTGTATCTATCTTAGGTTTCATTTTTATTTCACAGCTAAGTTTGTATGTATTTTAACTAGGTAGACTAGTTAGTAAATAGTTATTAACTATTTACTAACTACATATATAACATAAATACACATTTACCTGTAAAATAAAACCTAACCTGAGTTACACTAACACCTAACATTACACCACAATTAAATAAATTACATTAATTAAATACAATTAACTAAATTACAAAAAAACAAACACTAAATTACACAAAATAAAAAAGAAATTATCAAATATTTAAACTAATTACACCTAATCTAATAGCCCTATCAAAATAAAAAAGGCCCCCCAAAATAAAAAACCCTAGCCTAAATTAAACTGCCAATGGCCCTTAAAAGGGCCTTTTGTGGGGCATTGCCCAAAGGAATCAGCTCTTTTACCTGTAAAAAAAATCCAAAAACCCCTCAAACAGTAAAACCCACCACCCATACAACCAACCTCCCAAATAAAATTCATTTCTAAAAAAATAAGCTCCCCCATTGCCCTGAAAAGGGCATCTGGATGGGCATTGCCCTTAAAAGGGCATTTAGCTCTTTTACATTGCCCAAAGACCCTAATCTAAAAATAAAACCCACCCAAGAAACCCTTAAAGAATCTTAACACTAACCCCCAAAGATCCAATTACAGTTTTGAAGACCGGACATCCATCTTCATCAAGCCAGGAGAAGTCTTCATCCAAGCAGCAAGAAGTGGTCCTCCAGGCGGGCAGAAGTCTTCTTTCAGACAGCATCTTCTATCTTCATCCTTCCGACGTGGAGCGGCTCCATCTTCAAGACATCCGACGCAGAGCATCCTCTTCTTTCGATGGTGACTGAAGAATGAATGTTCCTTTAAGGGACATCATCCAAGATTGAATGATTGAATTCTATCAGCCAATCGGAATTAAAGTTGAAAAAAATCTTATTGGCTGATGCAATCAGCCAATAGTATTAAGCTTCGATCCTATTGGCTGATCCAATCAGCCAATAGAATGTGAGCTCAATACTTTTAGCTGATTGGATTTTATTGACTTCTCATGACTTGATGAGGATGTATGTCCGGTCTTCGAAACTGTAAGTGGATCTTCGGGGGTTAGTGTTAGGTTTTTTAAGGGTTTATTGGGTGGGTTTTATTTTTAGATTAGGGTCTTTGGGCAATGTAAAAGAGCTAAATGCCCTTTTAAGGGCAATGTCCATCCAAATGCCCATTTCAGGGCAATGGGGAGCTAAGGTTTTTTAGATAGGATTTTATTTGGGGGGTTGGTTGTGTGGGTGGTGGGTTTCAGTGTTGGGGTTTTTTGTATTTTTTTTTTTTTTTTAAGGAGCTTTATTGAAAAATGTAAAAACTTATATATATGCATTCTCAATAATGTCGTTTAAGATTACATCACAAATAACCAAAAGAACAAACCTTACCTCCCATTGGAAGGTTTTAAATGAGGTGTTTAAAGTCTAATGGACTATATGTCCAAAGAGTAATAGGCATGATAGTTCAGTATATTCAGGCTCCAAATTTTCACTTTTTCTTAGAGTTTTGCTGTGCCAAGGTTGTTACTTCAGTCCGAAAGACCAAAATAATGAGCACAGCAGAGGCTCCTAGGAGCAGATTAACAGAAAAACAAAACATCTCGCAAATATTCACAATATAAACTTATAATAATAACATATCATAATATATATCAATATGATAATAACTCACTGCAGTCGGCTATACAAAGCCTTAGTTAGCCAGAAAGGCGGAAGTTCACCTCGCAACTTGCCACTGTCATGGCTCCACATGTAGTTACTCTTCTAGTTTGTATATTCAGGAGGGTAAGGGGGATGAAGGAAGGGGTAGGAAGCAGGAATAGGGAAGGGAGTAAAGAGAGAGAGGGAAAAAAAAAAAAAGACATGACACAGTCAGCAATTCACCAATTCTGGTAGGCATCAGTACCTCATGTGTTACCATTTTTCCAGAGTTGGGTCAACATTTTATAGGTATCTAGTTTCCCAGTTCGGGCATAGTGGTAACTATTTTTCCAGACTTAGCAAATTATCTACCTCCTGCTTCCACTCCGATACCAGTGGGATCCTATTTGATTTCCACCTGGCCGGAACCAGGTTTTTGGCACTCGTCAACATCAGCACCAGCAAAGTTTTTTTAGTGGAATCCGAGATCCGGGACGGAAAATGGAACAGTAATGTCTCCATAGTTTTTGGAACCTCCAATTCCAAGTTGGATTGGATGTGACCCCATACCTCCGTCCAAAACTCCTCCAACAGTGGGCAGTCCCACCAGATATGTGTTATGGAACCTGATCCTCCGCAGCCCCTCCAGCACCTGTCTGAGGAATTAGGATAGATTTTTTTCAGGCGGGATGGTGTCAGGTACCAGCGACTTAGTAATTTGTAGTGTGACTCCTGAATGCGTGCTGAAACTGACACACTCTTAGAGGCCCGGAAAATCCATTGCCACTCCCGCAAATCCAGCTCTAAACCCAACTCCAAATGCCATTGTCTGACATAAGTTGGGAGATCATACTCCCCCCTCAGGAGGACACCATACACCTTTGAGGTTAGATGTCTGGGGGCAGCACTCTGAGTACACAGTCCCTCAAAGGGAGTCTGGTCTCTGAGGAATGATTGTTTGTATTTATGTGTTACAATGTAATGGCCTATTTGTAGGTACACAAACCAAGGTATCTTAAAGGTGGGGTCTATGTCCAGCAACTACTCTCTACTCTTCAGGCCCTCATTAGTAACAAATTGTCCAACCCGATTGTTGGCAAACTGAATCTGTTTAGGTGGCAACTGTGCTTGTATCGGTAACCCCGTATTCCCATATATTGGGGACAGTGGAGAGTATATTGTTGATATGTGTGAGTCTGTTCGTAAGGTCTTGTCCCATTCATCCAACATCACACCTATCAAGGGGTAAAGATCTGTCACCATAGGCCTAGACCTTTTGTCTATCCATGGGAGAGAGGCGAGGTTCCCAGACCCAAGTATACTAGCATCCAGTCCTATCCAATCTTTTTGGGGATTGTTGTGGCACCACTCTACCACCCTCTGAAGCAGAGTAGCTCTTTTGTAGTATAGAAAATTTGGGAGCCCGAGCCCACCCTCCACCCTAGGGAGATACATGGTCCTCCTATTTACCCTAGGTCTAACATCCTTCCAGATGTAATCTTCTATTATCCTCTGTAGGGAGGGGAGGTAGGAGTGCGGGAGAGGGATTGGCAAGGTCTGCAGAACATACAGCACCCTGGGTAGAATATTCATCTTAATGACGCTGATTCTCCCCAGCCAAGAAATCATTTTATGCTTCCACGCTATTAAGTCATTAGATATATCTTTCTTGAGAACAATGTAATTGGCCTCAAAAATATCTGCTACTCTAGCGGCAAGTCTAACACCTAGGTATTTCAGGGTTGAGGTATTTATGACAAAAGGGCTGTAAGCTTTAAGCCAATCCATAGCATCAGCTTCTAGGTTAATGCTTAGTAATTCGGACTTAGTGTTATTCAGTAGGAAGTGAGATACCTCTCCATATTTGGTAAATTCACACAACAATGCCGGAATAGAGGTCTCAGCATCAGTGATCGTAAACAATAGATCATCCGCGTACATTGCTATTTTGTATTCTTTATTTCCGGATTTGATTCCTCATATCAAGCTATTGGCCCTAATGCTACATGCCAACGTCTCTATAGAAATGGCAAACAGCAAGGGGGACAGTGGGCACCCCTGCCTGGTGCCGTTTGAGATCTTAAAAGGGGCCGAAAGGATATTGTTAACCTTAACCCTAGCATTTGGTGTTGAGTACAAAGCAAAGACCATTCCCAGAAATCTCTTACCAAATCCCATCTTTCCCATTGTACTTTTAAGAAATTGCCAATTTACTCTATCAAACGCCTTTTCCGCATTAGTTGACAGCAATGCTAGTGGAATGGCGTTATTTTTAGAATATTCAATCAGTTGTAGTATCTTCAGGGTGTTGTCTCTCGCCTCCCTCCCAGGGACAAACCCAGCCTGATCCAAAGAGATCAACGTGGGGAGAATCGTGTTAACTCTATTAGCAAGGGTCTTAGCCAGAATTTTTACATCAGTATTCAAAAGTGAGATTGGCCTATAACTCTGTGGTACGTCCACCGGTTTACCCAGTTTAGGCAGCACAGTGACGTAGGCAGTCAACATAGAAGTAGGCAAAGCCTCCTGTTCTGATATATTATTAAATACATTTTGCATGTGGGGCATCAGGACTGGTAGAAATGTCTTGTAATATTTTGCCCCAAACCCATCTGGGCCCGGACTTTTCCCATTTGGGAGAGCAGATATTGCCATATGGATCTCCTCTTGCGTGAGAGGTGATTTGAGGAACTCAACTGATTCTTTTGTTAAAGGGGGCAATTGTAGCCCTTCTAGATAGTCTGCTATTTTACGTTACTCGTGACTATCATTTGGGGCTAAAACAGTTGAGGAGGAATTCAAATTATATAGGTGACTATAATAAGTGCGGAAGGCCTCCGCAATGTTTGGGCTATCTTTTTGGACGTTTCCGTCTTTATCTTTAAGTGTGTAAACATGCACCTTCAATTGTGAACGGCGGAGGGCTCTAGCCAATAGCTTCCCTGCTTTGTCACCCCCCTCGTAGTATGTTTGTCTCAAGAACAAGGCTTTCCTCTGATTTTCCTCCTGTAATAGTTGTTTAAAATCTGTCCTGGCCTGCGTTAGTTCAGTCAGCAGAGTAGTGTCTGTAGGGAGTCTTTTATGTAGGTCTTCCAACTTCATTATCTGTAGGAGGGTATTGTTGTATTTTTCCCTAGCCTGTTTAGCTATCCTACTTTTATGTGTTATAAAGAGACCCCTGATGACACTTTTGTGTGCTTCCCACACAATGGAAAGCTGTAGGTCATCCGAGAGGTTTATGTTGAAATATTCCGTCATTTTGGTAGTTATATCCTCCACCACAAATGGGCAACTCAGTAGTGAATCATCTAGTTGCCACATAAATGGCGTGGATGGAATATCTGGCCAATTCATTACACAGGAGACCGGTGCATGATCCGACCATGTAATGGGAGAGATGGAACTATGTGATATGTATGCAATTCCCTGTGAGTCTGTGAAGAAATAGTCGATCCGTGAGTACTTTTTATGTGGGCTAGAGTAATATGTAAAATCAGTCTCTGTTGGATGTAAAGTGCGCCAAACGTCATGTAATATATGTGTTTTCATGGTATTGTTAATGTGCTTTAGAATATGGTGTGAAACACTGGAAATTCCATTAGATGTGTCTAGTCTAGGGATTAATGGCACGTTGAAATCACCTCCCAGAATCACAACCCCTCTAGAGAGTTCAAGGAGCTTGTTGGATAGGGACTTGCAGAAAATGTGCTGTGTTCGGTGCATAAACATTAACCAGTGTCACGGGCCTACCATACAATAACCCCACTATTATAATGTATCTACCCTCCTTGTCTCGGTCCACTGTCTGTACCTGGAAAGGTATTCTGTGGTGTAAGAGTATTCCCACCCCGTTATTTTTACGTGGCCCTGAAGCAAAGAGTGCAATGGGGTACCTGTGATTATTCCACTTAGGTTTTTTTGTGCTTGGCGAAGTGGGTCTCTTGAAGGAAAAACAGGTCTCCCTGTAGTCTGTGCAGCTCACGGGAAACTATGGAGCATTTTCCAGGACTGTTTAGTCCCTTCACATTTATTGTGAAGAGTTTAATTGGGTACACTCTTGGCATTGAGCCCGGGGGTGCCATCTGGAAAAAAAAAAAAAGGGGGGGGGAAGAAAGAGAGGTACAGAGGGAGAGAAATGGGGGAAGGTAGGGAGGTTGGGGAAGAGTTGGGAGAAGAGCAAGTCCAAGGACAGATTATTCAAGTAGAACAACTACCAGGATATACTGAAATTGCTCTTGGCGATTACAGGTAAAGCAAATCTCAATGTAATTACACAGTCTCCTGCAGTGTAAACAATGCAAAAATAGAACTTTTTTTTTTTTTTAAACAAACTCTAAAGGGAATGTGCCTTTAGCTAGTTATTTTTTTTTATAGAAGTAGTTAATAGGTTAACCTTTAATTACTTGTACATAAGGTGATAATTAAACAAATGAACCGGGAGGGGGGGGCAATGTGAAGGGGACATTTATGTGTACAGGGATCTCCAGTGGACATCACATGCTATCATTTTGCATTAGTATATAACTATTACAGTCAGTGCCTCTATCAAAGTAAACTATTGTAGAAAAAATTATTACTCCCAAAAGGCATCACATTTCTAAAGTGCTGAAAATTTAAAGTACATAACCCTAAATCAATAAACAAACAGCAAAAGCAAAGTTAATGCAATCACCGTCCATTGTCAGGATACCCGATAAGTCTCCCTGCTTTGACTCTGGATCCACAGCGGTCTATATTAGCAAACCTGTAGGTTTAGAAAGGTTAAAATCTATAATTATAACTAAACACTCATTTTTGCTGCTGTGTGTCGTCTTGCGGTCTCTCTGGCTGCTGCAGGTTGTCTGAAGCTGGTATAGCCGCACCCAGAGCAGTGCAAAAAGTTTCCAAATCTTCTGCAGATCTGTATATGGCTGTTTTGCCATTGTTGGTGGCTACTAGACAGGTCGGGAAGCCCCATCTATATTGTATATTGTTACTCTGTAGTGATGTAGTGGTGAGGAATTTCAATTCCCTGTGCTTCTGCAGGGTCGCAGGGCAGAGGTCTGAAAACAGTTGAAGAGTGATGCCCACATGTTGAATGGGGTGTTTAATCCTGCTGTGGTGAAGGATTTCCTCCTTATCTTTAAAATTTAATAGTCTGAGGATCACGCCCCTAGGTGGTGCTTTTGCAGGGGGTTTCGGGCGAAGTGTTCTATGGGCTCTTTCTATACTGACTTCTGGTGCCATAGGGGTGCCCTTAATCACTCTGAACAAATCTTGCAAATATCCCTGCAATGCATTGGGGTTTACACTCTCAGGAATGCTCCTGATGCGTAGGTTATTCCGTCTTCCACGGTTGTCTAGATCCTCAATTCTGTCTAGCAGATTTTGAATCATATTGGTATTATGTTGTACCTGGGGAATAACTTCTTTTATTTGGTCTTGTATTGTGCCTTGAGATTGCTCAATTGTTGTGACTCTTTGATTTAAATCTGTGACATCCCTACGTAGCTCTCCGAATAAATTTATAATTTCACTTACAACTTCTTTAATGTCCTGCTTAGATGAGAGGTTTTTTATGTCCTCTTTTGTGACATATTGCACAGGTGGGGTGCTCTCAGGGGAAATGCGTTCAAAATCTGTTGATACAGGGTCAGGTGTAGTTAAAGTATCCTCAGGAACATGGGGGTCTGGGCCTTTAAGGTAATGATTCATATTTCTGGTCTTCAAGCCTTTATCCCCATTCCTGATTTTTTATGTGCCATGTTGCCAAAACAGTGATCCTGTCTTCAACAACACCCCTGCTTATGTATTCAAAATGAGCACCCCTATATGTATTACAAGTGTGAATAAACCTTATTTATTGAAGGGTCCTCCTTTGCACTTTTTAGTTATCAGCCTTAGTAAGAGTCTTGTTTATTTCTAGGCCATTGTGTGTAGTTACTTTCAGTGTGGCCCCCAGCAAACATAAAAATTCTCTCAAGTGTCCCCTCGGGTAGTTATATCGTAGTTGGCTTGTGGCCAACTCACACCTCACCCCCGGTCGGGTCAAAGCCCTGTGTCTGGCTACTCACTTGGTCAGAAGGCTCTCCTGTGGAATCCGCTAGGCCTGCTGCTCACTTCCACAGCCTGCTTGTGGCCCGCCAAGACCTCCGTGATTTTATACAACTGTCCTTTCGCCGTCAGACGAGATGGATCCGGTCTGCTCCAGCAATCACCTCAGGCATTGTTCTCCTACACCACTGCGAAGTGTTACTCAGTATCGCCTCAAATGACTCAGCTGATCTGCCATGAAGGGTTCCGTCTGAGCGCAATGTAGGCCTCTTCTCAAGCCGCTCTGTGAAGTCTCCGGTAGGCCCCAAAATTTTCCTATTACCGGCCCTTTACCTCCAGTTATCTGCCACCACTTTGAGCTCGTGTGTCTTTAAGTCCGGTTCACTCCCGGTATCCGGCACACCAGGTAGCAGCTGCAGCAATAAGATTCAGCTCCAGTCAGATATCCCTGTATGCCCTCAATATGTAAATAGTTAGTTCTCCTTATGACCAGGCACAAACACTAGTTAGATGATCGTTATAAGTCCCCCCTGGTTCATGAGAGGAATTTTATGTAAAAATCAGCCCATTTGTGGACATTTAATTAGTGTTAACTAGCTGTTGGCTCAGGAGCTCTACTCAGCTGCGGCCATTCTCCAGCACAGCCAGGCTCCGCCCCTTTTTGTATTTTTTTTTTACAGGGGCAATACCCCACAAAAGGCCCTTTTAAGGGCCATTGACAGTTTAGTTTAGGCTAGGGTTTTTTTATTTTGGGGGGCTTTTTTATTTTGATTGGACTATTAGATAATTACTTTTTTAATTTGTGTAATTAATAGTGTTTTTGTTTTGTAATTTAGAGTTTATTATTTTTTGTAATTTAGATAATTGTATTTAATTAATTTAAATTTATTTAATTGTAGTGTTAGGTTAGTGTAAGACAGATTAGGTTTTCTTTTACTTGTACATTTGTATTTATTTTAACTAGTTAGTTAGTAAATAGTTAACAACTATTTACTAACTAGTCTATCTAGTTAAAATAAATACAAACTTACCTGTAAAATAAAAATAACACCTAAGTTGCTACAATGTAACTATTAGTTATATTGTAGCTAGTTTAGGTTTATTTTACAGGTAAGTATTTAGTTTTAAATAGGTATTTTTTAGGTATTAATTGTAATTTTTGTTTAGATTTATTTTAATTATATTAAAGTTAGTGGGTGTTAGTGCTAGGGTTACGTTAGGGTTAGACTTAGGGTTAGGTTTAGTGGTTAATAACTTTAGTATAGTGAAGGCAATGTTGGGGGCGGCAGATTAGGGGTTAATAACAGTAATGTAGGTGGCAACGAAATTGGGGGCGGCAGATTAGGGGTTAATTACAGTAATGTAGGTGGCGGCGACGTTGGGGGTGCAGATTAGGGGTTAATAAGTGTAGGTAGGTGGCGGCGATGTCGGGGGCAGCAGATTAGGGGTTAATAAGTGTAATGTAGGTGTCAGCGATGTCGGGGGCGGCAGATTAGGTGTGTTTGGACTCAGGGTTTATGTTAGGGTGTTAGGTTTAAACATAACTTTTTCTATCCCCATAGGAATCAATGCGGCTGCGTTACGGAGCTTTACGCTCCATTATTGCAGGTGTTAGGCTTTTTTTTAGCTGGCTCTCCCCATTGATTTCTTTGGGGAAATCATGCATGAGCACGCAAACCAGCTCACTGCAGTGCTGGTATTTGGGTGCGGTATGGAGCTCAAAGGAGCTCAACGCTGCAATATTGCCCCCTAACGCCGGATTTTTGCAAACCTGTAATACCAGCGCTGTTAAAGGTGAGTGGCGGAAATAACTTGCAAGTTAGTAGCGAGTCAGCCATAACGCAAAACTCATAATCTGGGCGAAAGTTATTAAACCCTAATACACAAATAATATAATTTAAAAAATAACCCCTAAATCACCAACCCCCCACATAGCAATAAACCTATTTGACCTATTAACTCTTAAACCGCCAACACCTCACATCGCAATAAACCTAATCAACCTATTAACCCCTAAACCACCATACCCCCACATCGCAATAACACTCATTAACCTATTAAACCCTAAACCACCAAGCCCCACATTGCAATAACCCTAATTAATATATTAAACCCTATACCGCCAACCCCCCACAACTCAAATATCTAATTTAATTGCTAAGCCCCCTAACCTAAGACCCCCTAAATTAACCCCAAGTACTACTAAATTACAATTAAAATTAGAAAACTAACATTAAATTACAAAAAATAAGTAAAACAGCTTTTTTACCTCTAAAAAATACTAAGTCCCCCTAACAGTAAAAAAACCTCACCCAGCTAACCCCCCTAAATAAAAAAACTAACACTAAAAACAAACAAACTACCCATTGCCTCTAAAGAGGCATTTGTATCGGCATTGCCCTCAAAAGGGCATTCAGCTCTTTTACTGTCCTTAAAAGGACAATCAGCTCTTTTTCAACCCCCAAAAAACCCTAATCTAAATAAAAAACACCCCAAAAATTTAAATAAAAAAGCCTAAACCTCAGCCCCAAATATGTACTCACTGTTCCTGAAGTCCGGCAGAGAAGGTCTTCTTCCAGACAGATCCATCATTTTCTCCACTCCATGCCACCTTCACTCAGGATAAAGATAGAAGATGATGGATCTGTCTGGAAGAAGACCTTCCCATCGGACTATAATAACAGTGAGTACCTATTTGGGGCTTAGGTTTAGGCTTTTTTTTTTTTTTTTTTTTTTTTTTTTAGATTATGGGTTTTTTTGGGCTTGAAAAAGAGCTGATTTCCCTTTTGAGAGCTGTAAAAGAGCTGGATGCCCTTTTAAGGGCAATGCCCATACAAATGCCGTAATACAGCTTTCTTCAGCTTCTGTCCTCATTTATCCCTAAAATGCTAGATTTAAAAGGACACTTTATTCTCAAACTGATAAGCTATACAATGTTAGCGCATGCAATGGTTCCAAAAGGAGTAAACAATTTATTATTATTATTATCAGGTATTTGTAGAGGGCCAACAGGTTCCGCAGCGCTAGATTTAGATCAAATCTAGTAGATTCTCACCCAGAAGCTCCAAGAATTGTATATTCAAAGTAGGACAAGACCAGTAAGCCAATTAGGATAGCCTGACACAAGTTTCTGTCAATTCCTAGTCCTTTTCTTAATAATTTATTACATATTTTCAGGTCAGTTTTTCAATTTTCCAATTCCACCACTAAAAGGATTGACAAACCCTGAGGCAACACTTTTCTACTTTTCGGCTACTCCACTAAGTTTCAAACATACACAAAACATACATATGCATAACACACACACATATATATATAAATACATATATATATATATATATCCGATCAGGATTATTGCTGTTTTACGACCGCTCCTTCTTAACTTTTGTTTCTGGAGAGCCTGAAGGCTCATGTGGAAACAACTGCAGCCATCCACAGGAAAATAACTCTACCCCCAAGGATGAAATGGTGCAAAAAAAGCAGACTGGCACTCATAGTCCTCAGCTGACTGTACTCTGGATTTAACAGCTCCACCACGTGATAGGGGATTTGCTGAAGGATTTAAAGTGAAAAAAGTTTTTCAGAAATATTCACACAAATCGTTATCATCTGTCAGACAAAATATAATACTTTTAAAGTAAAAGTATCAAATATATTTGCTAAAAGCAGTTTACAGGATCTGAAAGTCTCTTTTTCATGCCTAAATACTATAACTGGAAAACACCTGCACATGTTCGGTTTAATAATATTTAAAGCTAGATGCAAATCCTTAAAGGGACACTGAACCCAATTTTTTTCTTTCATGATTCAGATAGAGCATGCAATTTTAAGCAACTTTCTAATTTACTCCTATTATCAATGTTTCTTTGTTCTCTTGCTATCTTTATATGAAAAAGAGGGCATTGAAGCTTTTTTCTTGGATCCGAACTCTGGACAGCAGTTTTTGATTGGTGGATGAATTTATCCACCAATCATCAAGGACAACCTAGGTTGTTCACCAAAAAATGGGCCGGCATCTAAACTTACATTCTTGCATTTCAAATAAAGATACAAAGAGAATAAAGAACATTTGATAATAGGAGTAAATTAGAAAGTTGCTTAAAATTTCATGCTCTATCTGAATCAAGAAATAAAAAAATTGGGTTCAGTGTCCCTTTAAAGCTAGATGCAAACCCCATGTGTTATACAGAAAGTCACTTTTGCATTTTGTTCAACTCAAAACTTTGGGGTCTTAACCCTTGATGCATTCGTAAATAGCTATTACTTCCCTTCATATAAAAGCACAAAACGCCATCTCTTTATAATATATAATAAAGACAATGTTGTATCAGTGTAATGCTATACATTGTATACACAGCTGCCATTGAGTGCTCTAAAGTGTAAAACATTGATACAATTACTGATGCAACACTGCTGCCATAGAGTCATTAGAACACATGCATGCACATGTGCTTCCTAGGTACGGTCTTCAACAAAGGATACTAAATGAACAAAGTATATATGATTATTTTTTTAATTGCATGTCTCCCTCCTCCTCAACACAATAGAGGTTCAAATGTACAGATTCGTGATGATTTTGCTCCCCTGTGCACCCTGTAGAACCACCACTGACTGCAACTAAAGTGTATAAAATATTTTCCTTGTATTTCTGTAAGACGGCTCCTTTATGTTGTCAAGACCCTTATATACATGGTACAAGAATATAAAGGAAGATAACTACATAAGAGGGGTTACTCCTCATACTCATAAGGCGGATAACAAAATAGTTGTCATTTTCTATATGAGTCATGAATGAGTTCTGTAAATGTAACTAAGGATTAAGGGTATAGTACTTACCTTGCTTTTATGTTATTTTGTCTTCAAACACCAGGGTTTGCTGGACTGTGGTTGTATTACAAATAAACTATATTTCAGTTTAAAAAGAGACACAATAGAGGTAACAAACATTTTATGAATTTTATTATTTTTTTGTGTTTAAGCAACTGGAATGTCACATAAAATCACATTTGCCATGTTGACAAATCAAGGCTATAAATCAAGTCATTATATAAAATGATTGTTCAGGTAAATTTCCTGCTTTTGTAGTTTATTTTATATTTATTGAATGGTGAAAATTCTTCGGCCCTTTTCATGTTTTGACCTAACGGAGCAGACTTTCTGAGACTTCTTCTTTTCAAGACCCAGATCAAACCAGTCATTTCCATACACAGCATTTATCACATTATGATCAGTAGTATTGCCAGTATTTCCGGAATATCCAATAGGTGGCAAAACCAACTTTTTCTCCAGCTTTACCTCTTTGATTAGACTTTGTTTGGCAGCTGCAGTTGGATTGACGTGAGACTGTTTAATGGGTGGCAGTTTTATTTGCCTTTTATAATCAAGATGGTCCTGATGAAACCAGTCATTTGTAGGTTTGTCAGATAATTTACTGTTCTTCATATTTTTCATATTTCTGTTTGGCAATAGAGGGGGTAAAAAGTGCTTCTGCATCATTTTCTCCTCTTTGACTGTAGGTTCTTTAGCTAGGACAGGTTGGTTTGTGAGGTATTGCTTCATTCCTCCTTGTTTCACTGCCCTTTTAGGATCAAGAGTTTTATATTTGTTCTCATCAGTTTGCTTCTGCAAAAATGATGTCCAGTTAAAATCAAAAGGGTTTTGTTTTCTTTTATATCCAAATCCATTTATTTCCTTAGAACAATTCTCATTTACCATATACTTAGATAGGAGGTCCAGATGTGGTCCACTAGGTTCTGTTGCTGGAACTTGGCTTTTGTGAGGAAACCAGTAAGATGAACCATATGGGAATTCTGAACCTTCCTTTGCTTGTTGTGCATTTGGCTTTACCTTCTGGCTGAATCCCTTGTTCAGTGATACATTATAAGTATCTGAAAGATCACCAAAGTATGGTATAATGGTGATGGGGGGAAGAACAACGTCCTCAGGTAAACGCCAGTCACGTGTAGCATATCTGCTAGGAGGAGTATATCCACCAGGCATGGCTGCTTCAATCACTCATCAACAATTTGAACAAATATCACTGAGTGTAAACACTGTTAACTGTCCTAAAAGGCAACATTCTATTAACACATCATCAACCAGGTGCTGATGTCTATCACTATGGCAACTAAATATTGTGAGACAACAACTGAAACTGATTCCTTAAAGTACTGATGTACCTAAATATTATATTATAGATATTGTCAGTTTAAAATAAATAACATTTTCTATTTTATACAGTTTCTGTCATATTGTCACTGCAAAATATTTTCATTTATATATTGTTTAATATGTGTAGTCAAACAACTGTGCATCATACTTTCAATATGTATTTTGCCCAATTTCCCTGTAATGTTAATGTGAAAAATTGTGGCATTCAATTGTAAGTACTTAAAGTGCACATGACAGTTTTCACATTCCTAACCCTGCTACATATCTGTCCCTAACTAGCTTCAATAGAGATGAAAAGATTGCAAAGTGCAGAACAATTAAGATTATGCCAATAAAATGGTTGTGGCTAGCTGTGTCTACTCCAAATATGCCAAGTGGTGGGTAGAGTTTGGCTATTGAAAAACAATTACAGCAAACAAGTTACTAATGCATTCAAAACATTTTCACACTCACCTAATATTCCTTTATTGCAGGATCTGCAGATAAATCTTGTAATTCCAAAATGTTTACTGTTCCTTTAAATCAGATTAATATTATCTATAACATTAGATACTGTGCCAAATCATTATTTATGTACATAATTTCCATAATAAAAAGAAACAAGAGGAACAATTTGTATATTTATTTTATTGAAAACTTTATTTTATATCCATTATGGTGATACTTGCTCAATCTTATAGCTCTATTACTGTCATACATCTGTGATTCTAAACTTGGCATCAGGACAGTTAGGGGATGCCATAACCAAAAGCTCTTAAAATTAGGCCTAAATAGAAAATATGAAAAATTGCCCAAAGTAACTTTCTATTTACAGGGAGTGCAGAATTATTAGGCAAGTTGTATTTTTCAGGATTAATTTTATTATTGAACAACAACCATGTTCTCAATGAACCCAAAAAACTCATTAATATCAAAGCTGAATAGTTTTGGAAGTAGTTTTTAGTTTGTTTTTAGTTATAGCTATTTTAGGGGGAAATCTTTGTGTGCAGGTGACTATTATTGTTCATAATTATTAGGCAACTTAACAAAAAACAAATATATACCCATTTCAATTATTTATTTTTACCAGTGAAACCAATATAACATCTCAACATTCACAAATATACATTTCTGACATTCAAAAACAAAACAAAACAAATCAGTGACCAATATAGCCACCTTTCTTTGCAAGGACACTCAAAAGCCTGCCATCCATGTATTCTGTCAGTGTTTTGATCTGTTCACCATCAACATTGCGTGCAGCAGCAACCACAGCCTCCCAGACACTGTTCAGAGAGGTGTACTGTTTTCCCTCCTTGTAAATCTCACATTTGATGATGGACCACAGGTTCTCAATGGGGTTCAGATCAGGTGAACAAGGAGGCCATGTCATTAGATTTTCTTCTTTTATACCCTTTCTTGCCAGCCACGCTGTGGAGTACTTGGACGCGTGTGATGGAGCATTGTCCTGCATGAAAATCATGTTTTTCTTGAAGGATGCAGACTTCTTCCTGTACCACTGCTTGAAGAAGGTGTCTTCCAGAAACTGGCAGTAGGACTGGGAGTTGAGCTTGACTCCATCCTCAACCCGAAAAGGCCCCACAAGCTCATCTTTGATGATACCAGCCCAAACCAGTACTCCACCTCCACCTTGCTGGCGTCTGAGTCGGACTGGAGCTCTCTGCCCTTTACCAATCCAGCCACGGGCCCATCCATCTGGCCCATCAAGACTCACTCTCATTTCATCAGTCCATAAAACCTTAGAAAAATCAGTCTTGAGATATTTCTTGGCCCAGTCTTGACATTTCAGCTTGTGTGTCTTGTTCAGTGGTGGTCGTCTTTCAGCCTTTCTTACCTTGGCCATGTCTCTGAGTATTGCACACCTTGTGCTTTTGGGCACTCCAGTGATGTTGCAGCTCTGAAATATGGCCAAACTGGTGGCAAGTGGCATCTTGGCAGCTGCACGCTTGACTTTTCTCAGTTCATGGGCAGTTATTTTGCGTCTTGGTTTTTCCACACGCTTCTTGCGACCCTGTTGACTATTTTGAATGAAACGCTTGATTGTTCGATGATCACGCTTCAGAAGCTTTGCAATTTTAAGAGTGCTGCATCCCTCTGCAAGATATCTCACTATTTTTTACTTTTCTGAGCCTGTCAAGTCCTTCTTTTGACCCATTTTGCCAAAGGAAAGGAAGTTGCCTAATAATTATGCACACCTGATATAGGGTGTTGATGTCATTAGACCACACCCCTTCTCATTACAGAGATGCACATCACCTAATATGCTTAATTGGTAGTAGGCTTTCGAGCCTATACAGCTTGGAGTAAGACAACATGCATAAAGAGGATGATGTGGTCAAAATACTCATTTGCCTAATAATTCTGCACTCCCTGTACATTAGAAAGGCTTTAGTGAAACACATAAAGGACCAGATTACAAGTGGAGCTTTAACTACTATGAGTTAAACGTAAACTGTTTTTGCTCACGCTCTAATCTGACGAGCTAAAAAAGCAGAAACTTACGGCTAGATTTAGAGTTTTGTCGGTAAGGACCCGCGTATCTAACGCTGGCTTTTTTCTGGCCGCACCTTTAAAATAACTCTGGTATTGAGAGTCCACAGAATGGCTGCGTTAGGCTCAAAAAAAGGAGCGTAGAGCATATTTAACGCAACTTCAATTCTCGATACCAGAGTTGCTTACGGACGCGGCCAGCCTCAAAAATGTGCTCGTGCACGATTCCCCCATAGGAAACAATGGGGCTGTTTGAGCTGAAAAAAAACCTAACACCTGCAAAAAAGCTGCGTTCAGCTCCTAACGCAGCCCCATTGTTTGCTATGGGGAAACACATCCTACGTCTGCACCTAACACTCTAACATGTACCCCGAGTCTAAACACCCCTAACCTTACACTTATTAACCCCTTTTCTGCCGCCCCCGCTATCGCTGACCCCTGCATATTATTTTTAACCCCTAATCTGCCGCTCCGTAAACCGCCGCTACTTACATTATCCCTATGTACCCCTAATCTGCTGCCCCTAACACCGCCGACCCCTATATTATATTTATTAACCCCTAATCTGCCCCTCACAACGTCGCCTCCACCTGCCTACACTTATTAACCCCTAATCTGCCGAGCGGACCGCACCGCTATTATTATAAAGTTATTAACCCCTAATCCGCCTCACTAACCCTATAATAAATAGTATTAACCCCTAATCTGCCCTCCCTAACATCGCCGACACCTAACTTCAATTATTAACCCCTAATCTGCCGACCGGAGCTCACCGCTATTCTAATAAATGTATTAACCCCTAAAGCTAAGTCTAACCCTAATACTAACACCCCCCTAACTTAAATATAATTTAAATCTAACGAAATTAATTAACTCTTCTTAAATAAATTATTCCTATTTAAAGCTAAATACTTACCTGTAAAATAAATCCTAATATAGCTACAATATAAATTATAATTATATTATAGCTATTTTAGGATTAATATTTATTTTACAGGTAACTTTGTATTTATTTTAACCAGGTACAATAGCTATTAAATAGTTAAGAACTATTTAATAGCTAAAATAGTTAAAATAATTACAAATTTACCTGTAAAATAAATCCTAACCTAAGTTACAATTAAACCTAACACTACACTATCAATAAATAAATTAAATACAATTCCTACAAATAACTACAATGAAATAAACTAACTAAAGTACAAAAAATAAAAAAGAACTAAGTTACAAAAAATAAGAAAATATTTACAAACATAAGAAAAATATTACAACAATTTTAAACTAATTACACCTACTCTAAGCCCCCTAATAAAATAACAAAGCCCCCCAAAATAAAAAAATGCCCTACCCTATTCTAAATTACTAAAGTTCAAAGCTCTTTTACCTTACCAGCCCTGAACAGGGCACTTTGCGGGGCATGCCCCAAGAAGTTCAGCTCTTTTGCCTGTAAAAAAAAACATACAATACCCCCCCAACATTACAACCCACCACCCACATACCCCTAATCTAACCCAAACCCCCCTTAAATAAACCTAACACTAAGCCCCTGAAGATCTTCCTACCTTATCTTCACCATACCAGGTTCACCGATCGATCCAAAAGAGCTCCTCCGATGTCCTGATCCAAGCCCAAGCGGGGGGCTGAAGAGGTCCATGATCCGGCTGAAGTCATCATCCAAGCGGGAGCTGAAGAGGTCCATGATCCGGATGAAGTCTTCATCCAAGCGGGAGCTGAAGAGGTCCATGATCCGGATGAAGTCTTCTATCAACGGCATCTTCAATCTTCTTTCTTCGGGAGCCATCATCTTCCATCCGACGTGGAACATCCTCTTCTCCCGACGCCTACTAGCCGAATGACGGTTCCTTTAAATGACGTCATCCAAGATGGCGTCCCTCGAATTCCGATTGGCTGATAGGATTCTATCAGCCAATCGGAATTAAGGTAGGAATATCCTGATTGGCTGATGGAATCAGCCAATCAGAATCAAGTTCAATCCGATTGGCTGATTCAATCAGCCAATCAGATTGAGCTCGCATTCTATTGGCTGTTTTGATCAGCCAATAGAATGCGAGCTCAATCTGATTGGCTGATCGGATCAGCCAATCGGATTGAACTTGATTCTGATTGGCTGATTCTATCAGCCAATCAGAATTTTCCTACCTTAATTCCGATTGGCTGATAGAATCCTATCAGCCAATCGGAATTCGAGGGACGCCATCTTGGATGACGTCATTTAAAGGAACCGTCATTCGGCTAGTAGGCGTCGGGAGAAGAGGATGGCTCCCGAAGAAAGAAGATTGAAGATGCCGTTGATAGAAGACTTCATCCGGATCATGGACCTCTTCAGCTCCCGCTTGGATGAAGACTTCAGCCGGATCATGGACCTCTTCAGCTCCCGCTTGGATGATGACTTCAGCTGGATCATGGACCTCTTCAGCCCCCCGCTTGGGCTTGGATCAGGACATCGGAGGAGCTCTTCTGGATCGATCGGTGAACCTGGTACGGTGAAGATAAGGTAGGAAGATCTTCAGGGGCTTAGTGTTAGGTTTATTTAAGGGTGGTTTGGGTTAGATTAGGGGTATGTGGGTGGTGGGTTGTAATGTTGGGGGGTTATTGTATGTTTTTTTTTACAGGCAAAAGAGCTGAACTTCTTGGGGCATGCCCCGCAAAGGGCCCTGTTCAGGGCTGGTAAGGTAAAAGAGCTTTGAACTTTAGTAATTTAGAATAGGGTAGGGCATTTTTTTTATTTTGGGGGGCTTTGTTATTTTATTAGGGGGCTTAGAGTAGGTGTAATTAGTTTAAAATTGTTGTAATATTTTTCTTATGTTTTTTTATTTTTTGTAACTTAGTTCTTTTTTATTTTTTGTACTTTAGTTAGTTTATTTCATTGTAGTTATTTGTAGGAATTGTATTTAATTTATTTATTGATAGTGTAGTGTTTGGTTTAATTGTAACTTAGGTTAGGATTTATTTTACAGGTAAATTTGTAATTATTTTAACTATTTTAGCTATTAAATAGTTCTTAACTATTTAATAGCTATTGTACCTGGTTAAAATAAATACAAAGTTACCTGTAAAATATATATTAATCCTAAAATAGCTATAATATAATTATAATTTATATTGTAGCTATATTAGGATTTATTTTACAGGTAAGTATTTAGCTTTAAATAGGAATAATTTATTTAAGAAGAGTTAATTAATTTCGTTAGATTTAAATTATATTTAAGTTAGGGGGGTGTTAGTGTTAGGGTTAGACTTAGCTTTAGGGGTTAATACATTTATTAGAATAGCGGTGAGCTCCGGTCGGCAGATTAGGGGTTAATGTTTGAAGTTAGGTGTCGGCGATGTTAGGGAGGGCAGATTAGGGGTTAATACTATTTATTATAGGGTTAGTGAGGCGGATTAGGGGTTAATAACTTTATTATAATAGCGGTGCAGTCAGGTCAGCAGATTAGGGGTTAATAAGTGTAGGCAGGTGGAGGCGAAGTTAAGGGCGGCAGATTAGGGGTTAATAAATATAATATAGGGGTCGGCGGTGTTAGGGGCAGCAGATTAGGGGTACATAGCTATAATGTAGGTGGCGGCGCTTTGCGGTCGGCAGATTAGGGGTTCATTATTGTAGGTAGCTGGCGGCGACTTTGTGGGGGGCAGGTTAGGGGTTAATAAATATAATACAGGGGTCGGCGGTGTTAGGGGCAGCAGATTAGGGGTACATAAGTATAACGTAGGTGGCGGTCGGCAGATTAGGGGTTAAAAAAATTAATTGAGTGGCGGCGATGTGGGGGGACCTCGGTTTAGGGGTACATAGGTAGTTTATGGGTGTTAGTGTACTTTAGAGCACAGTAGGTAAGAGCTTTATGAACCAGCGTTAGCCCAGAAAGCTCTTAACTACTGACATTTTCTGCAGCTGGACTTTTGTCGTTAGATTTCTAACGCTCACTTCAGACACGACTCTAAATACCGGAGTTAGAAAGATCCCATTGAAAAGATAGGATACGCAAATGACGTAAGGGGATCTGCGGTATGGAAAAGTCGCGGCTGAAAAGTGAGCGTTAGACCCTTTTTTGAGTGACTCCAAATACCGGCGGTAGCCTAAAACCAGCGTTAGGAGCCTCTAAAGCTGGTTTTCACGGCTACCGCCAAACTCCAAATCTAGGCCTTAGAATATTGTATGCGCATTCACATTTTCCCGCAAAGAAGATAATGGGGCTAAAAACTATGAAAAAACCTAACACCCTGCTCACGCAGAAACCTGATCGCATTTTTGCATGTCCACTAATCTGAAATGAAAATATGAATATTTCACATTCCAATGTCTTTCACATAAAAGGATATGTTCTATCTATAATATAATCACGTTTGTAATGCGTTCGTCTGTGTTGCCAGTTGTGCACTCATCCTCAAAGGAATGTTGGCTGTGCGAGGCAGCCCAAAGAATATTGGCTGCGTGCGCAGCGAAAAGAATCCACCTGGATGCAGCTAAGCTGCAGCCCGGTGGATCCTGAAAATGGCAGGGTGGTTACAGAATCCACCTTCTAGTTTGCCTACGCTGCATCAAGGTGGATTCCGAAAATGTTGGAATCCACCTAGATGCAGCATAGGCAAACCCAAATCTTTAAAAAAAAAAATACGCAACTGCCCGCACAAAATATCTAAAAAACACTTAACCGCCCATACGAAGTATAACAACAACAAAAAATAACCTCCCGCACGAAGTATTAACAAATATTTAAACCGTCAACACCCATATCTTAAAATAATAGGCGGCTAGATTACGAGTTTTGCGTTATTGGTGAAAAAGCAGAGTTATGGCTCTTTTTCACTACCGCTGCTATTACGAGTCTTGCAGGTACAGCTGTACAGCACACTTTTTTGACCGTAAAGCAACGTAACTACCACAGCTTTCAAAAAGTCATTTTTCAATGGGACTTCCACAGCACTATTAGCAGTATTACGATTTTGCCTGGTAGGCCAAAAAGTGAGTGGTACAGCCTATACCGTCAAGATCCATACCATAAACTGAAAGTCAGTAGTTTTGGGTTTTGCGCTACAAAGCTGTAGCATAAAGCTCATAACTAAAGGGCTAAAAAGTACACTAACACCCATAAACTACCTATTAACCCCTAAACCGAGGCCCTCCCGCATCGCAAACAATAAAAAATAATAATAACCCCTAATCTGCCGCTCCGGACATCACCGCCACTTTAATAACTATAATAAACATATTAACCCCTAAACTGCCGCACTCCCGCATCGTAAAAACTAGTTAAATATTATTAACCCCTAATCTGCTGTCCCTAACATCGCTGCAACCTACATTACTGTTAATAACCCCTAATCTGCTGCCCCCAACATCGCTGCCCTTATACTAAATTATTAACTCCTAAACCTAACCCTAAGTCTAACCCTAACACCCACTAACTTTAATATCATTAAAAAAAATCTAAATAAAAATTCCCATCATTAACTAAATAATTCCTATTTAAAATTAAATACTTACCTATAAAATAAACCCTAAGCTAGCTACAATATAACTACTTGTTACATTGTATCTATCTTAGGTTTCATTTTTATTTCACAGCTAAGTTTGTATTTATTTTAACTAGGTAGACTAGTTAGTAAATAGTTATTACTATTTACTAACTACCTAGTTAAAATAAATACAAATTTACCTGTAAAATAAAACCTAACCTGAGTTACACTAACAGCTAACATTACACTACAACTAAATAAATTACATTAATCAAATACAATTAACTAAATTACAAAAAAACAAACACTAAATTACACAAAAGAAAAAGAAATGATCAAATATTTAAACTAATTACACCTAATCTAATAGCCCTATCAAAATAAAAAAGCCCCCCCAAAATAAAAAAAAACCTAGCCTAAACTAAACTGCCAATGGCCCTTAAAAGGGCCTTTTGCGGGGCATTGCCCCAAAGGAATCAGCTCTTTTACCTGTAAAAAAATTATGACGTTCCCTTGAATTATGATTGGACAATTGAATTCTATCAGCCAATTGGAATTAAAGTTGAAAAAATCCTATTGGCTGAAGCAATCAGCCAATAGGATTGAGCTTCAATCCTATTGGCTAATCCAATCATCCAAAAGAATGCAAGCTTAATACTATTAGCTGATTGGATTTTATTGACTTCTCATGGCTTGATGAGGATGTATGTCCAGTCTTCAAAACTGTAAGTGGATGTTCGGGGGTTAGTGTTAGGTTTTCTAAGGGTTTATTGGGTGGGTTTTATTTTTAGATTAGGGTCTTTGGGCAATGTAAAAGAGTTAAATGCCCTTTTAAGGGCAATGTCCATCCAAATGCCCTTTTCAGGGCAATGGGAAGCTAAGGTTTTATAAATAGGATTTTATTTGGGGGGGGGGCTGGTTGTGTGGGTGGTGGGTTATACAGTTGGTTTTTTTCCTGTATTTTTTCTACAGGTAAAATAGCTGATTTCTTTGGGGCAATGCTCCTCAAAAGGCCCTTTTAGTTTAGTTTAGGCTAGGGTTTTTTTTTATTTTTGGGGGGCTTTTTTTATTTTGATAGGACTATTAGATAATTTCTTTTTTATTTTGTGTAATTTAGTGTTTGTTTCTTTGTAATTTAGAGTTTATTATTTTTTGTAATTTAGATAATTGTATTTAATTAATGTAATTTATTTAATTGTAGTGTTAGGTTAGTGTAAGACAGGTTAGGTTTTATTTTACTTGTAAATTTTTATTTATTTTAACTAGTTAGTTAGTAAATAGTTAATAACTATTTACTAACTAGTCTACCTAGTTAAAATAAATACAAAATAATTACCTGTAAAATAAAAATAACACCTAAGTTGCTACAATGTAACTATTAGTTATATTGTAGCTAACTTAGGTTTATTTTACAGGTAAGTATATAAGTATTAATTGTAATTTTTATTTAGATTTATTTTAATTATATTAAAGTTAGTGGGTGTTAGGGTTATGGTTACGTTAGGGTTAGGGTTAGACCTAGGGTTAGGTTTAGTGGTTAATAACTTTAGTATAGTGAAGGCAATGTTGGGGACGGCAGATTAGGGGTTAATAACAGTAATGTAGGTGGCAGCGACATTGGGGGCGGCAGATTAGGGGTTAATAACAGCAATGTAGGTGGCGGCGACGTTGGGGGCACAGATTAGGGGTTAATAAGTGTAGGTAGGTGGCGGCGATGTTGGGGGCGGCAGATTAGGGGTGTTTAGACTCAGGGTTTATGTTAGGGTGTTAGGTTTAAACATAACTTTTTGTATCCCCATAGGAATCAATGGGCTGCGTTACAGAGCTTTACGCTCCATTATTGCAGGTGTTTGGCTTTTTTTTAGCCGGCTCTCCCCATTGATTTCTATGAGGAAATCATGCACAAGCACGTAAAACCAGCTCACCACAGCGCTGGTATTTGGGTGCGGTATGGAGCTCAAAGGAGCTCAACACTGCAATATTGCCCGCTAACGCCGGGTTTTTGCAAACCTCTAATACCAGCGCTGTTAAAGGTGAGCGGTGGAAATAACTTGCAAGTTAGTAGCGAGGCAGCCATAACGCAAAACTCGTAATCTGGCCGAAAGTTATTAAACGCTAATACACATATAACTTAATTAAAAAAATAAACCCTAAATCACCAACCCCCCCCACATAGCAATAAACCTATTTAACCTATTAACTCTTAAACCGCCAACCCCTCACATTGCAATAAACCTAATTAACTTATTAACTCCTAAACCACCAAACCCAACATCACAATAACCCTAATTAACCTATTAAACCCTAAACCACCAAGCCCCCACATCGCAATAACCCTAATTAATATATTAAACCCTATACCGCCAACCCCCCCACAACTCAAATATCTAATTTAATTACTAAGCCCCCTAACCTAAGACCCTAAATTAACCCCAATTACTACTAAATTACAATTAAAATGAAAAAAACTAACATTAAATTACAAAAAATAAAAAGTCTAACGTTACAGAAAGAAATATTTTTTTTATTTTTATTATACCTAATCCCTATGAAAATAAAAAAGCCCCCTCAAAATAAAAACAATCCCTAATCTAAACTACCAATAGCCCTTTAAAGGACCTTGTGTAGGGCATTGCCCTAAGTCAAACAGCTTTTTTACCTCTAAAAAATACTAAGTCCCCCTGACAGTAAAAAACCCCACCCACCTAAACCCTCAAAATAAAAAAACTAACACTAAAAACAAACATTTGTATCGGCATTGCCCTCAAAAAGGCATTCAACTCTTTTACTGCCCTTAAAAGGACCATCAGCTCTTTTTCAACCCCCAAACAACCCTAATCTAAAAAAAAAACACCCCAAAAATTAAAATAAAAAAACCTAAACCTAAGCCCCAAATATGTACTCACTGTTCCTGAAGTCCAGCGGAGAAGGTCTTCTTCCAGACGGATCTATCATTTTCTATCTTCATAAAGAACTTTTCTCAAACAGTCGCTCCTCTCACTGAATTGACTAGACGAAACAAGGACTGTAAACATTGGCCTTTTGAGGACATAAATGCCTTTTCTTGTCTGAAAAAGGCTTTCTGTTCAGCTCCTGTGCTCCGCCATCCTGACCCTGACCTACAGTTCACCTTAGAGATTGATGCCTCCGAAATAGGGGCTGGAGCCGTTCTTACCCAAAGGGACCCTCTGACTTCCAAATCACACCCTGTAGCCTTCTTTTCTAAATGTTTCACTCCTGCTGAGAGGAACTATGATGTGGGTAATCGTGAACTCTTAGCCATTAAAATGGCTTTAACTGAATGGCGTCACTGGCTAGAGGGCACCGCCAACCCTATTCAGATCCTCACCGACCATAAGAATCTGACTTACCTAGAAACTGCTCATTGACTCAATCCTTGTCAGGCCAGGTGGGCTTTGTTCTTTTCCCGTTTTCACTTTGTGGTTTCTTACCTTCCAGGAACCAATAACAAGAAGGCGGATGCCCTTTCCCATCAGTTCCCTCACTCAAGTGATTCCTCCGAAGCTCCTATCGAACACATCATACCCCCCTCCTGTGTGATCGCTCAACTCAATACCACTATTTTGCAAAGATTACAATGTGCTCAGTCTAGTAAACCTCCTGGTGCCCCCATGGCCTCTGATAACCTCTTTGTACCTCAGAACCACCGTATCCCTGTGCTAGCCTGGGCTCATGATAGCAAACTCTCAGGACATCCTGGTTCGACTAGTACCTTTAGGCGTATTTGCCAACATGTTTGGTGGCCTACTATGAAATCTGACGCTCAGGACTACGTGAAAGCCCGCACAATTTGTGCTGCCAACAAGACTCCTGATCCTTGCCTCCTGGCTTGCTCCAACCATTGTCCATACCCAAATGACACTGGACACATATAAAAATGGACTTCATTGTTGATCTTCCCTCTTCCGACCACCATACAGTTATCTGGGTTGTGGTGGATTGCTTTTCCAGACTGGCTCACTAGCCCTACCCCTAGCCAAACTGCCTTCTGCTCAGGAATTGTCGTCCCTTTTTCTCTTGCATGTGGTGTGACTTCATGGCATTCCTGTGAATATTGTCTCTGACAGGGGTTCACAGTTCATCTCTGCCTTCTGGAGAGCGTTTTGTAAGTTGATTGGAACCACTGTTTCCTTGTCGTCTGCCTACCATCCTCAGACCAATGGACTAACTGAAAGAGCAAACCAGGATCTTGAAGCCTACCTTAGAGCCTTTTTCAACACTCACCATACCAGCTGGTCTAAATTGCTACCGCTAGCTGAGCTGGCAAGAAACACCCATTGGCACTCGTCTCTTCGATGCTCTCCATTTCAAGCTGCAGCAGATTATCAATCTCGTATATTCCCTCTTTCAGCTCAGTCCACTGGGGTACCTGCCGCAGATCGTTGCATCACTGATATCACCATTCATTGGCAATGAATTCGCTCTCAGCTATGTTCAGCTGTCTCAGATGTTAGAAGTTTGCTGATCGTCATAGGGATTCTGTACGTACCATTCCAATGGGTGAACGTGTTTGGGTCTCCACTCAACATATCTGTCTACGTCAACCCTGACACAAATTGGGGCCTAGTTTTATCGATCCTTACAAGGTTCTGAAAAGACTGTCTCCTGTTGCCTACAAAGTGGCCTTGCCGAGAACACTACGCATGCATCCAGTCGTCAACATCTCACTACTCAAGCCGTACATCAAGAATAGATATTCCCAGCCTCAAACTCCTCCTTCTCCGCTCTTGATCCATGGTAACCCTGAATATGAAGTGGCTAAGATTCTGAACTCCAGATACAGGCACAGACAACTGCAGTATCTGATACATTGGAAAGGTTACTCTGTAGCAGACCGGTCCTGGGTTCCTGCCCGTGATGTGCATGCTCCATCTCTGGTCTCCAGATACTATGCTGCTCACCCTTTTAAGCCAACTCTGGTTCCTGGAGGGGGGGGCTATTTCATGCCGCACCTGTTACTAGGGGTGCGGCGTCTTCCCCATGCTCATTGCCTAGGGCTGTGTCGACTCAGGATGAGTGTGGCGCTGATGTCATCGCTGCACACTCCTGTTTCCGGACGGTCTCTTGGCGCCAATCCACCAGGTACTTTAGCGGGCAGCGAGCGATCTGCCACTGCCCAAGTATAGGTGCTACTTTGTGTGCTTCTTGGAGTGACAGATCGTCTTCTGGACTGATACTTTGTTGCTGAAACCTTGCCTGTCTTACTACGCTACCTGCTTAACCCCTAATTTGCTGGGCTGATTCTTGTTACTGAACCCTGCCTGTCTCACTTTGATACCTGTTTAACCTCTACATTGCTGCTCTGTTTTCTTGTTGCTGACCCCTGCCTGTCTCACTACACTACCTGGTTAACCCCTGAATTGCTGGCCTGATTTTCTGTTGCCTTTTTTCTGTCTGCCTAATTTGCCTTGTGCTGTCCAGCCTGTGGTGAGTGCCGCCCTCCTCATTTGCCTGATACTCTCTGCTCTGGGATATTCCCTATCTTTCCAACTCGACGCCGGGATACTGGCCGAGTTCTATCCCACAAGCCTTACACCATCATGCACTGAAGATTGAATGCAAGGTACCCCATATTTATTGGGGTACCTTGCATTCCTATTGGCTGAAAAAATTAAATCAGCCAATAGGATGAGAGCTACTGAAATCTTATTGTCTGATTTGAACAGCCAATAGAATTTCAGTAGCTCTAATCCTATTTGCTGATTTTAAAATTTCTGCCATTAGGAATGCAAGGTATCCCAAATTGATTGCGGTACCTTGCATTTAATTTTTAGTCTACGATGGACATCAGATGAAGTGTTACCTCCATTCCGCCGAGGAACACCACTGCCGCAGCCAAGGCCCACAGCTGTTGAGGACCACCACTGAGGTTCCAGGCATCGGGAACACAGCTTCGCACCTCTGCTCCATACCACGTTCACTCCGGATGAAAATAGAAGATGATGGATCCGTCTAGAAGAAGACCTTCTCCATCAGACTATAGGAAAAGTGAGTACCTGTTTGGGGCTTAGGTTTAGGCTTTTTTATTTTAATTTTTTGGGGGGGTTTAGATTAGGGTTTTTTGGGCTTGAAAAAGAGCTGATTGTTCTTTTGAGAGCAGTAAAAGAGCTGAATGCCCTTTTAAGGGCAATGCCCATACAAATGCCTTAATACAGCTTTCTTCAGCTGCTGTCCTCATTTATCCCTAAAATGCTAGATTTAAAAGGACACTTAAATCTCAAGATGATAAGCTATAAAATGTTAGCGCATGCAATGGTTCCAAAAGGAGTAAACAATTTATAATTATTATTATCAGGTATTTATAGAGTGCCAACAGGTTCTGCAGCGCTAGATTTAGATAAAATCTAGAAGATTCTCACTCAGAAGATCCAAGAATTGTAGATTCAAAGTAGGACAAGATCAGTAAGTCAATTAGAATAGCCTGACACAAGTTTCTGCCAATTCCTAGTCCTTTTCTCAAAAATGTATCACATATTTTAAGGTCTATTTTTCAATTTTCAATTCCACCACTAAAGGGATTGATAAACCCTGAGGCAACACTTTTCTACTTTTCGGCTACTCCACTAAGTTTCAAACATATACTGTATATCTGATTGCTGTTTTACGACCGCTGCTTTCTCAACTTTTGTTTCTGGCGAGCCTGAATGCTCGCGTGGAAACAGCTGCATCCACAGCAAAATAAATCTACCCCCATGGATGAAATGATTCAAATAAAGCAGACTGGCACTCACAGTCCTCCGCTGACTGTACTCTGGATTTAACAGCTCCACCACGTGATAGGGGATTTGCCGCAGGATTTAAAGTTAAAAAAGATTTTCAGAAATATTCACACAAATCGTTATCATGTGTCAGACAAAATATAATACTTTAAAAGTAAAAGTATCAAATATTTTTTTTAAAAGATAGCTTTCTTGTTTACGTACAACGCGTTCCTCAGTCACTGCTGACCATTTTATCAGTTCATTTTAGAGCAGCTCCATATGAATAAGCATATAAGTAAGATAATATTCTGTACATTAATATCTCTTTTTTTATTTTTAGTTGTACTAAAATGCAAAATAATGTCTGCTTCAAATAAATAAATTCTATCACAGTCATCACGGTAGTTTTCAGTGCTAGTATAGTGCCTTATTTTATTGATGCTTAAAGCAGTTTACAGGATCTGAAAGGCTCTTTTTCATGTCTTAAATACTAAAACTGGAAAACACCTGCACATGTTCGGTTTAATAATATTTATAGCTAGATGCAAATCCTGAAAGCTAGATGCAAACCCCATGTGTTATATATAAAGTCGCTTTTAGATTTTTATAACTCAAAACTATAGTGTCTTAAGCCTTGATGCATTTGTAAATGGCTATTACATCCCTTCATATAAAAGCACAAAATGTCATCACTTTATAATATATAATAAAGACAATGTTGTATCAGTGTAATGCTATACATTGTATTCCTTTTTGCTACCTCTTGTCTCTATAACAAACTACATTATTCAATAACTCCTTCTCCCTCTCCGCCTGCACTGTCCATTAGCCCATCTCTCTTATACTCACCTTACTTTTGTACTCATGAATTTTACCTATTCCTTAACACTTTCTCTCCCCTTTGCACTTCAGCCTAAAAATAGTCTCACTACTGCAAATCTGCTTCTCATCTCATGTCACTCTCCCTCTTGCTCATACTAGCTGCTGGCAGTGGCTACATCTCCCCTAATCCTGGTCCCCCACAGCTTCCTAGCCTTGTACATCCATGTGTGCCTTTCAATAGACTTCAGAAACAAAACTCTGGTAACCTTACTCTCATTACTCTTACATCTAAAACCACCTCCCCTTCACTTGTGCACTCTGGAACTCTTGCTCTGTTTGCAACAAGCTCACTTCTATCTATGATCTCTTTATCTCCCACTCTCTTAACCTTCTGGCTCTTACAGAAACCTGGCTCTCTGCTTAAGACACAGCATCCATTGCTGCATTGTCATATGGGGGTCTCTACTTCAGCCACACTACTAGGTCTGGCAATAGACAAGGAGGTGGTGTTAGTATTTTACTTTCCTCTCGTTGCACCTTTCAACAAATACAACCATTCTCTTCCCTTACATTTTCTTCATTTGAAGCACACATGATTTGCTTATTCTTTCCCCTCTCTATATGTGTTGCAGTCATATACCACCTCCCTGGCTCCCCAACTCAATTTTAAGATCACTTTGCTGCCTGGCTTCCTTATTTCCTTTCCTCAGACACCCTGTCCTCATTCTTGGTGAATTCAACATCCCTCTTGGCAATCCCACTGCCTCCTATGCAAAACAACTTCTTCAACTCACTTCTTTTTTCGACCTGTCACAATGGACTGACTCTCCCACTCACAAAGATGGTCCCTCCCGTGATCTGATTTTTACTTATCGATGCACTATCTCAAATTTCACAAACTCCCCTTTTCCTCTTTATGACCATCATCTCCTGTCATGATTCACCTTTAAGGTATATCCCTTTAAGTCAAGCCCTATAAATTCCCAGAATCCTCTAACCACAGTGCCAATTATTTTGTTTAACTGTGTAGCTTGCTTCAGGGAGACAAGCTGTTCCTGCAAAGAACTTGGCTCATGCTAATATATATTGTTATTGTAACCCTCAACCGGAAATATAATCTGTCCACAAAGACACCTAGACTTATCAAGCCTGCATCAACTGATGTAACTATTCCCTGAACAAAAGGAGACTGCCTTTGTGCTGCGGTGCCGTTACTGATGAAGAACTGCATATTGGCTACTGTTTGATTACTGCCTGTCAGTCTTAAAAACCTCTCAGTTCCAACATCTCATTCTGGTATATCATTGCCTGCTGTTGGTTTTGTGCTGGAATCTGCCTTACACTTTGTATAAACTTAATCCACGGAGCCGTGCGAGGAACGCCCCCTAGGCAACGTCACTACTGAAAGACTATCTCTAACAACAGGGAGATTACGCCCCCCCCCCCACAGAACTAATTCCAATTCACAGATGGGCAGATCCGCCTACAGGTTTACGTCACCGCTGTCAGTGGAAGATCAGCTGTTGTAGTAGCCGGGTGCTTCCGCCCACCACAATCACAATCTCTCAGCTGCTTAATCTCCTCCGTTCATCACTCTTCACCTAAAGGAGTAGTAAACGACTTGCTTCTTATATTGCCTGAGTCATCTCACTGCTCAGGCCATCCATCTTGTGGGACTACTGTTAACTACTTTTCAGTTACACCGGAGACACTCTAAACTAGAGTAACATACAAAAACAGGAGTACACTACTCATAGTTCTTATCTACTATTAAAGACATCCTCTTCCTAGAGAACCTTTATCTGCAGTTGTGATCCAGAACTAATATTTACAACCTTTATCAGCTCGTGACATCTCCTAACTTGCAACATCACTTCCCTCCCTACAACTCCCCCTCCCTCTACCCCTCACACCAAACTTCACAGAAGCACTAAATCATTAGATCTAAAACAGTTCGCTAGCTCTCTCAAACCTCTCCTCTCATCCATCACCTCCTTTCCCTGCCCTGACCAATCTATCTGCCAGTATAATTCCACCCTTACATCGGTCATTGACAATCTGGCCCCTCCAACCATAGCTCAGAAACCACACTCTCATCCTCAGCCCTGGCATACTCCTCTGACATGGTACCTACGCAGATGTTCCCGTACTGCTGAGTGACACTGGAGGAAATCTCAGAGTTCAGCTGACTTTCTTCACTACAAGTTCATCCTGAACTCCTACTATTTTGCCCTTAATCTTTATAAGCAACAAAACTTCTCTAATCTTATCTCTACTCTTTCCTCTAACCCAAAACATGTTTTCCACGTTCAATACTCTTCTCAGCCCATCCCCACCTCCTAATACTACTTCTCTCTCAGCTCAAGATGTTGTCAGCCACTTCAATAACAAAATAGACTCCATCAGAAATGAAATCAGCTCTCAACATACTACCAATCTCCCACACTCTCAAAAGCTCCCAATCATCCAAAACCCAAATATCAAAAAATGTAGCTCTTTTGCCCCTGTTAACGAGGACAAATATTCTGCCCTTATTCTGTCCTCGAGCCCATCCCCTCACCGCTACTCCCCTCCCTCTCTTCTACCCTCACCCCCATACTCACACACATTTTCAACCTCTCCATCAGCACTGGAATATTTTCCTCATCTCTAAAACATGCACTGGTCACACCTATCCTCAAAAAACCTTTCCTCGATCCAACCTCCCCATCTAACTACAGCCCTATTTCCCTACTCCCTCTTGCCTCAAAGCTCCTTGAAAAGCTAGTATATGCACGTCTATCCCATTTCCTTACACTAAACTCTCTTCTTGACCCACTGCAATCTGGATTTTGTACACATCACTCCACAGAGACAGAAATTGTCAAGGTTAACAATGACCTACTTACAGCAAAATCCAAAGGCCACTTCTCTCTGCTTATCCTCCTTGACCTGTCTGCAGCCTTTGACATGTTTGACCACCCTCTTTTGCTCTAAACCCTCCAATCCTTCAGCATCTGTAACACAGCTCTCTTGTGGTTCTCTTCCTATCTGTCTAACTGTACATTTAGTGTAGGCTTCTCCGGAGCATCCTCTACCCTGTTACCACTTTCTGTTGGGGTACCTCAAGGCTCTGTCCTCAGCCCCCTTCTCTTTTCAATCTACACATCATCATTAGGTTCCCTAATAAAGTCCCATGGGTTTCAATATCATTTGTATGCTGATGACACCCAAATCTACCTCTCTCCACCAGACCTACCTCCTTCTTTACTAACCCGTGTCACTAATATCTTTCTCATATCTCATCTTGGATGTCCTCTCACTACCTTAACCCCTTAATGACCGGACCATTTTTCAATTTTCTTACCCTTAATGACAATGGCTATTTTTACATTTCTGCAGTGTTTGTGTTTAGCTGTAATTTTCCTCTTACTCATTTACTGTACCCATACATATTATATACCGTTTTTCTCGCCATTAAATGGACTTTCTAAGGATACCATTATTTTCATCATATCTTATAATTTCCTATAAAAAAAAATATAAAATATGAGGAAAAAATTGAAAAAAACACACTTTTTCTAACTTTGACCCCCAAAATCTGTTACACATCTACAATCACCAAAAAACACCTATGCTAAATAGTTTCTAAATTTTGTCCTGAGTTTAGAAATACCCAATGTTCACATGTTCTTTACTTTTTTTGCAAGTTATAGGGCCATAAATACAAGTAGCACTTTGCTATTTCCAAACAACTTTTTTTCAAAATTAGCGCTAGTTACATTGGAACCCTGATATCTGTCAGGAATACCTGAATATCCCTTGACATGTATATATTTTTTTTTAGAAGACAACCCAAAGTATTGATCTAGGCCCATTTTGGTATATTTCATGCCACCATTTCACCGCCAAATGTCATCAAATAAAAAAAAAGTTCACTTTTTCACAAATTTTGTCACAAACTTTAGGTTTCCCACTGAAATTATTTACAAACAGCTTCTGCAATTAAGGCACAGATGGTTGTAAATGCTTCTTTGGGATCCCCTTTGTTCAGAAATAGCAGACTTATATGGCTTTGTGGTTGCTTTTTGGTAAGTAGAAGGCCGCTAAATGCTGCTGCGCACCACACGTAAATTATGCCCAGCAGTTAAGGGGTTAAATTAGGTAGCTTGTAGGGAGCTTGCAGGGTTAATTTTAGCTTTAGGGTAGAGATCAGCCTCCCACCTGACACATCCCACCCCCTGATCCCTCCCAAACAGTTCTCTTCCCTCCCCCACCCCACAATTGTCCCCGCCATCTTAAGTACTGGCAGAAAGTCTGCCAGTACTAAATAAAAGGAGTTTTTATTTTTTTTAATAAAAAAAAATAAAATGTTTTAGCTGTGATGGACTCCTGCCTTAGCCCCAACCTCCATGATCCCCCCCCCCAGCAATCTAACCCTCTCCCCTACCTAATTGCCGCCATCTTGGGTACTGGCAGCTGTCTGCCAGTACCCAATTTGCCCCCCAAAAAAGTGTTTTTAATTATTTTTTATTACTAATTTATTTTTTTCTGTAGTGTAGCAGCCCCCCACAATACCCCAACCCCCTCCCCCTCCCAGATCCTCATATATATATATTTCCCCCCCTCTTCCCACTCATTGGTGTCAGTGTGGGTAGGTGATCGCGGGCGTGCGCGCGCACCCGCGCACGCGCACGCGCACGCGCGCCCCCGCACGCTCCCGGCACCCGGCGTGCACATTGCACTAACAGGAGCCGGATGCCGGGTAGCGATGGGCCGCCCACCCGCCTCCCAGTTGCGCTCCCACCCACCAACGAACCGGCCGCATCGCTACCGGTGCAGAGAGGGCCACAGAGTGGCTCTCTCTGCATCGGATGCTTTCTAAGGGTATTGCAGGATGCCTCAATATCGAGGCATCACTGCAATACCCTGAGAGCTGCTGGAAGCGATTGCGATCGCTTCCAGCACTCTCTTAGACAAGTGACGTACCAGGTACGTCCATTGTCACTAACTGCAAGTTTTTGCAGGACGTACCTGGTACGTCACTTGTCATTAAGGGGTTAAAGGGACACTGTACCCAAAATTTTTCTTTCATGATTCAGATTGAGCATGACATTTTAAGCAACTTTCTCATTTACTCCTATTATCAAATTTTCTTCATTCTCTTGGTATCTTTATTTAAAATGCAAGAATGTAAGTTTAAATGCCAGCCCATTTTTGGTGAACAACCTGGGTTGTCCTTGCTGATTGGTGGATAAATTCATCCACCAATAAAAAATTGCTGTCCAGGGTACTGAACCCAAAAAAGAATAGATGCCTTCTTTTTCAAATAAAGATAGCAAGAGAACAAAGAAAAATTGATAATAGGAGTAAATTAGAAAGTTGCTTAAAATTGCATGCTCTTTCTGAATTACAAAACACAATTTTTGGGTTCAGTGTCCCTTTAAGCTAAATCTCTCCAAAACTGAACTCCTTATTTTTCCTCCTTCTTTCAATATCTTCACCGCCAAATTTTCTATAACTGTTGATAATTCCATCATTACCCCTACCCCGCATGCCCAATGTCTCGGGTCACACTTGATTTAGATCTTTCCTAAAGCCTACCACTTCCACCTTAAAAACATCTCTAAAATTAGAAATTTCCTTACACAAGACAAAACTAAGATTTTAATCCACTCTCTCAACCTTTCCCGCCTCAACTTCTGCAACTCCATTCTCTGGTCTACCTAGCTGCCGGCCTGCCGCATAGCTCCTTTACAATCCATTATGAATGCCTCTGTCAGGCTTATCTTCCTTACACGTTGCTCATCATCTGCTGCACCTCTCTGCTAATCCCTTCACTGGCTTCGTGTTACCTCTAGGATTAAACACAAAATCCTCACTCTGACAGACAAAGCCCTCAACTGCACTGCTCTCCCCTACATTTCAGAACTTGTCTCCAGATACTATCGCTCCCGTCCCCTTCAATCTGCTCACCATCTACTCCTCACCTCCTCTTTTGTTACTTCCTCACATTCCTGTTTACAGGACTTCACCAGACTGGCCCCCATCTTGTGGAACTCCCTTCCTTGCTCTACAAGACAATCCCCTAGTTTTAACAGCTTCAAGCACTTCCTAAAGACTCTACTGTTCAGGAATGCATACAACTAACACTAACCTTTCCTACTCCAATGCTTTCCAATTGAACCCCTTAGAATGTAAGCCTATGAGCCCAGCTGTTTGCAGATCGCCTTCATAAGAGCCAACTACAACATGAAACTCTCGGCAGGGCCCTCTACCCACTTGATCCCTACAAAAGTTATCCTGCATGTCGACTATGTTTAAAGCGCTGCAGAACCTGTTGGCACTCTACAAATACCTGATGATAATAATAATAATAATAATAAAGTATACACAGCTGCCATAGAGTACTCTAAAGTGTAAAACATTAATACAATCACTGATGCAACACTGCTGCCATAGAGTCATTAGAACACATGCATGCACATGTGCTTCCTAGGTACGGTCTTCAACAAAGAATACTAAATGAACAAAGTATATGTTTTTTTTTAAAATTGCATGTCTGAATCATATTCTCCCTCCTCCTCAATACAATTTAGGTGCAAATGTACATATTGTGATGGTTTTGCTTCCCTGTGCACCCTGTAGAACCACCACTGACTGCATCTAAAGAGTATAAAATATTTTCCTTGTCTTTCTGTAAGACGGCTCCTTTATGTTGTCAAGACCCTTATATACATGGTACAAGAATATAAAGAGAGATAACTACATAAGAGGGGTTACGCTTCATACTCATAAGGCGGATAACAAAATAGTTATCATTTTCTATATGAGTCATGAATGAGTTCTGTAAATGTAACTAAGGATTAAGGATATAGTACTTACCTTGTTTTTATGTTATTTTGTCTTCAAACACCAGGGTTTGCTGGAATCTGGTTGTATTACAAATAAACTATATTTCAGTTTAAAAAGAAACACAATAGAGCTAACAAACATTTTATGAATTTTATTATTTTTTTGTGTTTAAGCAACTGGAATGTCACATAAAATCACATTTGCCATGTTGACAAATCAAGGATATAAATCAAGTCATTGTATAAAATGAATCATCAGGTAAATTTCCTGCTTTTGTAGTTAATTTTTTATTTATTGAATGGTGAAAATTCTTCGGCCCTTTTCATGTTTTGACCTAACGGAGCAGACTTTCTGAGACTTCTTCTTTTCAAGACCCAGATCAAACCAGTCATTTCCATATACAGCATTTATCACATTATGATCAGTAGTATTGCCAGTATTTCCGGATGATCCAATAGGTGGCAAAACCAACTTTTTCTCCAGCTTTACCTCTTTGATTAGACTTTGTTTGGCAGCTGCAGATGGATTGACGTGAGACTGTTTAATGGGTGGCAGTTTTATTTGCCTTTTATAATCAAGATGGTCCTGATGAAACCAGTCATTTGCAGGTTTGTCAGTTAATTTACTGTTCTTCATATTTTTCATATTTCTGTTTGGCAATAGAGGGGGTAAAAAGTGCTTCTGCATCATTTTCTCCTCTTTGACTGTAGGTTCTTTAGCTAGGACAGGTTGGTTTGTGAGGTATTGCTTCATTCCTCCTTGTTTCACTGCCCTTTTAGGATCAAGAGTTTTATATTTGTTCTCATCAGTTTGCTTCTGCAAAAATGATGTCCAGTTAAAATCAAAAGGGTTTTGTTTTCTTTTATATCCAAATCCATTTAGCTCCTTAGAACAATTCTCATTTACCATATACTTAGATAGAAGGTCCAGATGTGATCCATTAGGTTCCGTTGCTGGAACTTGGCTTTTGCGAGGAAACCAGTAAGATGAACTATATGGGAATTCTGAACCTTCCTTTGCTTGTTGTGCATTTGGCTTTACCTTCTGGCTGAATCCCTTGTTCAGTGATACATTATAAGTATCTGAAAGATCACCAAAGTACGGTATAATGGTGATGGGGGGAAGAACAACATCCTCAGGTAAACGCCAGTCACGTGTAGCATATCTGCTAGGAGGAGTATATCCACCAGGCATGGCTGCTTCAATCACTCTTCAACAATTTGAACAAATAACACTGAGTGTAAACACTGTTAACTGTCCTAAAAGGCAACATTCTATTAACACATCATCAACCAGGTGCTGATGTCTATTACTATGGCAACAAAATATTTTGAGACAACAACTGAAATTGATTCCTTAAAGTACTGATGTACCTATATATTATATTATAGATATTGTCAGTTTAAAATAAATAACATTTTGTATTTAAAAAAAAAAACAAAAAAAAACAGTTTCTGTCATATTGTCACTGCAAAATATTTTCATTTATATATTGTTTAATATGCGTAGTCACTTTGCATTATACTTTAAATATGTATTTTGCCCCCTTTCCCAGTAATGTTAATGTGAAAAATTGTGGCATTCAATTCTAAGTACTTAAAGTGCACATGACAGTCTTCACATTCCTAACCCTGCTACATATCTGTCCCTAACTAGCTTCAATAGAGATGAAACAGTTACAAAGTGCAAAACAATTAAGATTATGCTAACAAAATGGTTGTGGCTAGCTGTGTCTACTCCACATATGCCAAGTGGTAGGTAGAGTTTGGCTATTGAAAAACAATTGCAGAAAACAAGTTACTAATGCATTCAAAACATTTTCACACTCACCTAATATTCATTTATTGCAGGATCAGCAGATAAATCTTGTAATTCCAAAATGTTTACTGTTCCTTTAAATCAGATTAATATTATCTATAAAATTAGATACTGTGCAAATGCCAAATCATTTTTTATGTACAGAATTTTCATAATAAAATAAATAAGAGGCACAATTTTGAAAACTTTATTCTATTCTCATTATGGTGATACTTGTTCAATCTTATAGTTCTATTACTGTCATACATCTGTGATTCTAAACTTGGCATCAGGACATTTAGGGGATGCCATAACCCATAGCTCTCAAAATTAGGCCTAAATAGAAAATATGACAAATTGCCCAAAGTAACTTTCTATTTACATTAAAAAGGCTTTATTGAAACACATATAGGAACAGATTACAAGAGGAGCTCTAACTGCTATGAGTTAAAAGTAAATTGTTTTCGCTCACGCTCTAATCTGACGAGGTAAAAAAGCAGAAACTTACAGGTAGATTACGAGTTTTGTCTGTAAAGCTGTGCGGTGCTAACAAGCAGTTTATGCTCACCGTTCGCCTACAAACAACGCTGGTTTTACAGGTTTATCCGCAGAAAAGTGAGTGGAGAGCAAAATTTAGCTCTACATCTCACCTAAATACCAGCGCTGCTTACGGTAGCGGTGAGCTGGCTAAAGGTGCTCTTGCATGATTTACCCATAGGAATCAATGGGGCAGAGCCGGCTTAAAAAAAACTAACACCTGCAAAAAAGCAGCGTTCAACTCCTAACGCAGCCCCATTGATTCTTATGGGGAAATACATTTTATGTCTACACCTAACACCCTAACATGAACCCGAGTCTAAACACCCCTAATATTACACTTATTAAACCCTAATCTGCTGCCCTAGACACCGCCGCCACCTACATTATATTATTAACCGCTAATCTGCTGCCCGGACACCACCGCCACCTACATTATACCTATGAACCCCTAATCTGCTGCCCCTAACATCACCGACACCTACATTATATCTATTAACCCCTACTCTGCCACCCCCAATGTCGCTGCAACCTACCTACATTTATTAACCCATAATCTACCGCCCACAATGTCGCCGCCACTATATTAAAGTTATTAACCCCTAAACCTAAGTCTAACCCTAACCCTAACACCCCCTAACTTAAATATAATTTAAATAAATAGAAATAAAATTACTACAATTAAATAAATTATTCCTATTTAAAAATAAATACTTACCTATAAAAGAAACCCTAAGATAGCTACAATATAACTAATAGTTACATTGTAGCTAGTTTAGTATTTATTTTTATTTTACAGGCAACTTTGTATTTATTTTAACTAGGTAGAATAGTTATTAAATAGTTATTAACTATTTAATAACTACCTAGCTAAAATAAATACAAAAGTACCTGTAAAATAAAACCTAACCTAAGTTATAATTACACCTAACACAACACTATAATTAAATTAATTAACTGAATAAAATTAAATTAATTACAATTAATTAAAATAAACTAAAGTCCAAAAAAACCCCCACTAAATTACAGAAAATAATAAAATAATTACAAGTTTTTTTAAACTAATTACACCTAATTTAATCCCCCAAATAAAATAAAAAAGCCCCCCAAAACAATAAAAGCCCTACCCTACACTAAATTACAAATAGACCTTACACTAACACTAACCCCTTGAAGATCACTCTACCTTGAGAAGTCTTCACCCAACCGGGCCGAAGTCCTCAACAAAGCCGGGCGTAGTGGTCCTCTAGACAGGCAGAAGTCTTCATTAAAGCCGGGCAGAAGAGGTCCTCTAGACGGGCAGAAGTCTTCATCCAGACGGAATCTTCTATCTTCATCCATCCGGCGCGGAGCGGCTCCATCTTCAAGACATCCGACGTGGAGCATCCTCTTCTATCGATGTCTTCTAGAACAATGACGGTCCTTTAAATGATGTCATCCAAGATGGCATCCCTTCAATTCTGATTGGCTGGATGAAGACTTCTGCCCGTCTGGAGGACCTCTTCTGCCCGGCTTGGATGAAGACTTCTGCCCATCTGGAGGACCAATTTGCCTGGCTTCGTTGAGGACTTTGGCCCGGTTGGGTGAAGACTTCTCAAGGTAGGGTGATCTTCAAGGGGTTAGTGTAAGGTTTTATTTAGGGGGTATTGGGTGGGTTTTAGAGTAGGGTTGGGTGTATGGGTGGTGGGTTGCAATGTTGGGGGGTATTGTACTTTTTTTACAGGTTAAAGAGATGATTACTTTGGGGCAATGCCCCGCAAAAGCCCTTTTAAGGGCTATTTGTAATTTAGTGTAGGGTAGGGCTTTTTATTATTTTTTTTTTATTTTATTTTATTAGGGGAATTAGATTAGTTGTAGTTAGTTTAAAAAACTTGTAATTATTTTATTATTTTCTGTAATTTAGTGGGGGGGGGGTTGTACTTTAGTTTATTTTTTTTAATTGTAATTAATTTAATTTAATTTAGGTAATTAATTTAATTATAGTGTAGTGTTAGGTGTAATTGTAACTTAGGTTAGGTTTTACTTTACAGGTACTTTTGTATTTATTTTAGCTAGGTAGTTATTAAATAGTTAATAACTATTTAATAACTATTCTACCTAGTTAAAATAAATACAAACTTGCCTGTAAAATAAAAATAAACCCTAAGATAGATACAATGTAATTATTAGTTATATTGTAGCTATCTTAGGGTTTATTTTATAGGTAAGTATTTATTTTTAAATAGGAATAATTTATTTAATTGTAGTTATTTTATTTAGAGTTATTTAAATAATATTTCAGTTAGGGTGTTGTTAGGGTTAGACTTAGATTTAGGGGTTAATACATTTAATATAGTGGCAGCGACGTTGGGGGCGGCAGATTAGGGGTTAATAAATGTAGGTAGGTGGCTTTGATGTCCGGTTCGGCAGATTGGAGGTTAAAAACTTTATTTTAGTGTTTGCAAAGTGGGGGGGCCTCAGTTTAGGGGTTAATAGGTAGTTTATGGGTGTTAGTGTACTTTTTAGCACTTTTGTTAAGAGTTTTATACTACGGCGTTAGCCCATAAAACTCTTAACTACTGACTTTCAAATATCGGTAGGAGTCTTGACAGGAGAGTGTGTACCTCTCACTTTTAGGAAGACTTGTAATACCTGCGTTAGGAGAATCCCATTGAAAAAATAGGATACGCAATTGGCGTAAGTGGATTTGCGTTATTTTCGAGTTGCGCCAAAAAAGTGAGCGGTACACCTGTACCTGCAAGACTCGTAATTCCATCGGGTGTTAAAAAGCAGCGTTGGGACCTCTCAATGCTGCTTTTTAAGGCTAATGCAAGACTCATAATCTAGGCGTTAGAATTTCTCGTTTTCCCATATAGAAGACAATGGGGCAAAAAAAGTATGAAAAACCCTAACACCCTGCTCATGCAGAAACTTGATCGCATTTTTGCATGTGCACTTATCTGAAATTAAAATATGAATATTTCACATTCCAATGTCCATCACATAAAAGAATATGTTCTATCTATACTATAAACGTGTTTGTAACGCGTCCGTCTATGTCCGCACACAGCCAAAAGAATCCATCTGATGCAGCGAAGCAAAGGATTAAGAAAATGGCAGGGTGGATAAAGAATCCACTTTCGGGTTTTCCTACAATGGAAAGGTGGATTCTTTAACCTCCCTGCCATTTTTGGAATCCACCTGGATGCAGCATAAGCTGCATTTAGGTGGATTATGAAAATGATGGAAACCACCTGGATGCAGCGTAGGCAACCATGAATCCTTAAAAAAAAAAAAAAAAACATGCAACTGACCGCACAAAATAACTAAAAAACAAATAACCAAGCGCACCAAGTATAACAAAAAAAAATAACCTCCCACCTAAACCGTCAACATCCACATTGCAAAATAATAAAGTTATGAACCCCTAATCCGCAAATAACATAATTAAAATATTAACCCCTAAATCCCAACCCCCCAATTTGCAATAAACCTAATTAACTTATTAATTTTTAAAAACCCCACCCCCCACATCGCAATAAACCTAATTAACCTATTAACCCTTAAACCACCATACCCCCACATCACAATAACCCAAATTAACCTATTAACCCCTAAACTGCTAAACGCCCACATCGCAATAACCCTAATTAATATATTAACCCCTATACCGCCAACCCCCATAATGCAAATAACTAATTTAAATACTAAGCCCCCTAACCTAACACCCGCTAAATTAACCCCAATTACTACAAAATTACAATTAAAATAAAAAGAAACTGACATTAAATTACAAAAAATAAAAAAGTCTAACATTACAGAAAGAAAGAAATAAAATTATCAAAAATAAATAAAAAAATTATACCTAATCCCTATGAAAATAAGAAAGCCCCCCAAAAATAAAAACACCCCCTAATCTTAAAAGGGATTTTTGTAGGACATTGCCATAAGTTAAACTGCTCTTTTACCTCTAAAAAATACTAAGTCCCCCCTAACAGTAAAAACCCCTCACCCACCTAACCCCCAAAATAAAAAAAACCTAACACTAAAAATAAATAAACTACTCATTGCCCCTAAAGGGGCATTTGTATGTACATTGCCCTTAAAAGGGCATTCAGCTGCCTCAGAGCAGGCGGACAGGTTATGGAGCAGTGATCTTTAGACCGCTGCTTCATAACTTCTGTTTCCGGTGAGCCTTGGAAACACGGGCATCAAGCTCCATACGGAGCCTGATAAATATGCCCCCAAAAGTAAAAGTATCAAACATTTTTTAAAAAGATAGCTTTCTTGTTTAAGTGCAACGCGTTCCTCAGTCACTGCTGATCGTTTCATCAGTTCATTTTAGAGCAGCTCCATATGAATAAGCATATAAGTAAGATAATATTCTCAACATTAGTATCTCTTTTTTATTTTTAGTTGTACAAAAATGAAAAAATAATGTCTGCTTCATATAAATAAATTCTAGCACGGTCATCACGGTAGTTTTCAGTGCTAGTATAGTGCCTTATCTTATTGATGCTTAAAGCAGTTCACAGGATCTGAAAGGCTCTTTTTTATGCCTTAAATACTAAAACTGGAAAACACCTGCACATGTTCGGTTTAATAATATTTAAAGCTAGATGCAAATCCTGAAAGCTAAATGCAAACCCCATGTGTTATATATAAAGTCGCTTTTGGGTTTTTTCAACTCAAAACTTTGGGGTATCAACCCTTGATGCACTCGTAAATGGCTATTACATCCCTTCATATAAAAGCACAAAATGGCATCACTTTATAATATACTGTATATAATAAATACAATGGGGGATATCTATCAAGCCGTCAACTGCAAATACGCTGGAATTCCGCAGCGTAATTGTTGCAAGCTTGATCCGACCTAGTTATCAAAGCCTACAGTCCGGCAAAATTTGAAATTTACATATGATCCACCGTTCTCAATCCGACACAGATCAATGCTTACATCATTACAGATGTTCCGAATACTCATTCAGCACTATTTGACACTTTTTCCAAGTTATCAAATAGTTAACAGGTACGCTCCCGGCTATTCTGGACCAGGTACTGGTTTTCAATCTGCCACCCTGGAGGTCGCGGATGCCATAGGAATCAATGGGAGTCTGAAAGCAGCGAAAACTTATGTTTGATGCTGCCAGATATCCCTTTGATTTATATGGTAGAAAACAAGTTACGTTAACACCCTAACATAAGCCCAAGTCTAAACACCCCTAATCTGCCGCCCCGAAATCGCCTCCACCTAATGTTATTGACCCCTATTCCGCCACTCCCCTACCCCGCTGCAACCTAAATAAAAGTATTAACCCCTATCCAGCAGCTCCCGGACACCGCCGTCACTAAATACACGTATTAACCCCTAAACCTCTGGCCTCTCATATCATAGGGTCACCCATATGATTAGGATAATTGTTTTGCCCTTGGAGAAACAGCATACATGTGTAAATATTACTGATTCGTTTAAAATCTCATGTATTGGCAATTTGACCAGTCCAGTGCAGTGCTAGCCCTCAGTAGGGCTAAAAATAGGGGGAAAATTGCACGGATTCAGTAATGTAACTGCATTACAGACAATACTGAATCTGATTACTTATTAGCTAGCAGAGCACTTATAAAATACTTGTCCTAAAGCCCGTTCACACGGGCCATTTTTTGTAGGGTACAGCGGTCCCACCCCTTGCGCTCTCTCCCTGCCCCTCTCTTTTGCTCTCTCTCCCCCCCTCTCTTTTGCGCTTTCTCTCCCCCTCTCTTTTGAGATCTCTCTCCCCCCTCTCTTTTGCGCTCTCTCTCCCCCCTCTTTTGCGCTCTCTCTCCTTCCCTCTTTTGCGCTCTCTCTCTCCACTTCTCTTTTGAGATCTCTCTCCCCCTCTCTTGTGCTCTCTCTCTCACCCCTCTCTTTTGTGCTCTCTCTCACCCCTCTCTTTTGCGCTCTCTCTCCCTCCTCTCTTTTGCGCTCTC